>NW_026735569.1:0-117000 GCF_949786415.1 Peromyscus eremicus | reverse complement strand
AATACACTGTACTTCCTGGGAACAGTCGCGAGTGCTATTTGCACTGTATATGGCAATGGGAGCATAATAGTGACTCTTCTTACCAGAAAACATCTCTTTCTCTTGGGACCAGAAAACTGCATGGGATTCAACTCCATTTTCTGACTCGGAAACAAACACTAGCTCGCCTTACAAGAAACACACTCTGCTTTTGAGAAAAGAGCACTCTTCTACACTACTGTGTTTCCTA
Organism: Peromyscus eremicus; assembly: GCF_949786415.1. Classification (NCBI taxonomy): domain Eukaryota; kingdom Metazoa; phylum Chordata; class Mammalia; order Rodentia; family Cricetidae; genus Peromyscus; species Peromyscus eremicus. The sequence continues at coordinate 116,771 of NW_026735569.1, read as the reverse complement.
TGGGATCTGAACAGTGAGCTTGCTCAGAACAAAAGAACTGTGCTTCCTACACACACGGCCATATCTGGTTCAATTCTGCTTAGGAAACTGACAAGAACAGTATCTCCTCTTCAGTCCAATACACTGTACTTGCTGGGAACAGACGCGAGTGCTATTTGCTCTGTGTATGGGAATGGGGAGCGCAATAGTGACTTTCCTTACAGAAAACAACTCTTGCTCATGGGACCCAAAAACTTCATGTGATTCAACTCCTTTTAGGACTGGGAAAGAAACGCTAGCTCTCCTTACAAGAAACACACTCTGCTTTTGAGAAAAGAGCACTCTTCTACTCTACTGTGTTTCCTATAGAGCCAAAACAGTGAGCTTGCTCAGAACAAAAGAACTGTGCTTCCTAGACACACGGCCATATCTGGTTCAATTCTGCTTAGGAAACTGACAAGAACAGTAGATCCTCTACAGTCTAATACACTGTACATGTGCTGGGAATAGACGCCAGTGCTATTTGCCTTGTGTATGACAATGGGAGCACAATATTGTCTCTTCTTACCAGAAAACAACTCTTGCTCGCAGGACCAGAAACTGCATGTGATTCAACTCTATTTAGGACTGGGAAACAAACGCTAGCTCGCAAACACACTCTGCTTTTGAGAAAAGAGCACTCTTCTACTCTAATGTGTTTCCGATAGGGCCAGAACAGTGAGCTTGCTCAGAAAAAATTAACTGTGCTTCCTACACACACGGGCCATATCCAGTTCAACTCTGCTTAGGAAACTGACAAGAACAGTAGCTCCTCTTCAGTCCAATACACTGTAATGCTGGGAACAGACGACAGTGCTATTTGCACTGTGTATGGCAATGGGAGCACAATAGTGACTCTTCTTACCAGAAAACAACTGTTGCTCGTAGGACCAGAAACTGCATGGGATTCAACACCATTTAGGACTGGGAAACAAACACTAGCTCGCCTAATAAGAAATACATTCTCCTTTTGAGAAAAGACAACTCATCTACTCTACTGTGTTTCCTATGGGGTCCGAACAGTGAGCTTGCTCCGATCAAAAGAACCATGCTTCCTACACACACGGGCCATATCTAGTTCAACTCTGCTTAGGAAACTGACAAGAACAGTAGCTCCTCTTCAGTCCAATACACTGTACTTGCTGGGAACATACGCCAGTGCTATTTGCACTGTGTATGGCAATGGGAGCGCAACAGTGACTCTTCTTTCCAGAAAACAACTCTTGCTCATGGGACCAAAAACTGCATGTGATTCAACTCCATTTAGGATTGGGAAACAAACGCTAGCTCGCCTTACAAGAAACTCACTATGCTTTTGAGAAAAGAGCACTCTTCTACTCTAATGTGATTCCTAGAGGGCCAGAAAAGTGAGCTTGCTCAGAACAAAAGAACTGTGCTTCCTACACACACCGACTATATCTCGTTCAACTCTGCTTAGGAAACTGACAAGAACAGTAGCTCCTCTTCAGTCCAATACACTGTACTTGCTGGGAACAAACGCCAGTGCTATTTGTACAGTGTATGGCAATGGGTGCACAATAGTGACTCTTCTTACCAGAAAAGAACTCTTGGTCATAGGACCAAAAACTGCATGTGATTCAACTCCATTTAGGACAGGGAAACAAACGCTAGGTCGCCTTACAAGAAACACACTCTACTTTGGAGAAAAGGGCACTCTTCTACTCTACTGTGTTTCCTATAGGGCCAAAACAGTGAGCTTGCTCAGAACAAAAGAACTGTGCTTCCTACACACACGGCCATATCTAGTTCAATTCTGCTTAGGAAACTGACAAGAACAGTAGCTCCTCTTCAGTCCAATACACTGTACTTGCTGGGAACAAACGCCAGTGCTATTTGTACAGTGTATGTCAATGGGAGCGCAATAGTGACTCTTCTTACCAGAAAACAACTCTTGCTCGTAGGACCAGAAACTGCATGTGATTCAACTCCACTTAGGACTGAAAAACAAACGCTAGCTCGCCTTACAAGAAACACACTCTGCTTTTGAGAAAAGGGCACTCTTCTACTCTACTGTGTTTCCTATAGGGCCAAAACAGTGAGCTTGCTCAGAACAAAAGAACTGTACTTCCTACACACACGGCCATATCTAGTTCAATTCTGCTTAGGAAACTGACAAGCACAGTAGATCCTCTTCAGTCAAATACACTGTACATGCTGGGAATAGACGCCAGTGCTATTTGCCCTGTGTATTACAATGGGAGCACAATAGTGACTCTTCTTACCAGAAAACAACTCTTGCTCGTAGGAACAGAAACTGCATGTGATTTTATTCCATTTAGGACTGGGAAACAAACGCTAGCTCATCTTACAAGAAACACACTCTGCTTTTAGGTAAGGGCACTCTTCTACTCTAAAGTGTTTCCTATAGGGCCAGAAGAGTGAGCTTGCTCAGAACAAAAGAACTGTGCTTCCAACACACACCGACTATATTTGGTTCAATATGCTTAGGAAACTGACAAGAATAGTAGATCCCCTTCAGTCCAATACACTGTACTTGCTGGGAACAGACGAGAGTGCTATTTGCCCTGTGTATGACAATGGGAGCGCAATAGTGACTCTTCTTACCAGAAAACAACTCTTGCTCGTAAAACCAGAAACTGCATGTGATACAACTCCATTTAGGACTGGGAAACAAACGCTAACTCGCCTTACAAGAAACACACTCTGCTTTTGAGAAATGAGCCCTCTTCTACTCTAAAGTGTTTTCTATGGGGTCCGATCAGTGAGCTTGATCAGAATAAAAGAACTGTGCTTCCTACACACACGAAACATATGTATTTCAACTCCACTTAGGAAACTGACAAGAACAGTAGCTCCTCTTCAGTCCAATACACTGTACTTGCTGGGAACAGATGCGAGTGCTATTTGCACTGTGTATGGCAATGGGAGCGCAATAGTGACTCTTCTTTCCAGAAAACAACTCTTGATCGTAGGACCAAAAACTGCATGTGATTCAACTCCATTTAGGACTGGGAAACAAACGCTAGCTTGCCTTACAAGAAACACACTCTGCTTTTGAGAAAAGAGCACTCTTCTTCTCTACTGTGTTTCCTATAGGGCCAGAACAGTGAGCTTGCTCAGAACAAAAGAACCGTGCTTCCTACACACACGGGCAATATCTAGATCAATTCTGCATAGGAAACTGACAAGTACAGTAGATCCTCTTCAGTCCAATACACTGTATGCTGGGAACAGACGCCAGTGCTATTTGCCCTGTGTATGACATTGGGAGCGCAATAGTGACTCTTCTTACCAAAAAACAACTCTTGTTCGTAGGACCAGAAACTGCATGTGATTCAAATCCATTTAGGACTGTGAAACAAACGCTAGCTCCATTACAAAAAACACACTCTGCTTTTGAGAATATAGCACTCTTCTACTCTACTGTTTTTTCTATAGGGCCAAAACAGTGAGCTTGCTCAGAAAAAATGAACTGTGCTTCCTACAAACACGGCCATATCTAGTTCAATTCTGCTTAGGAAACTGACAAGAATAGTAGATCCTCTTCATGTCCAATACACTGTATTTGCTGGGAACAGACGCGAGTGCTATTTGCCCTGTGTATGACAATGGGAGAGCAATAGTGACTCTTCTTACCAGAAAACAACTCTTGCTCATAGGATCAGAAACTGCATGTGATTCAACTCCATTTAGGACTGTGAAAGAAACGCTAGCTCGCCTTAAAAGAAACACACTCTGCTTTTGAGAAAAGAGCCCTCTTCTACTCTAAAGTGTTTCCAATGGGTTCTGAACAGTGAGCTTGCTCAGAACAAAAGAATTGTGCTTCCTACACACACGGGCCATATCTAGTTCAACTCTGCTTAGGAAACTGACAAGAACAGTAGCTCCTCTTCAGTCCAATACACTGTACTTCCTGGGAACAGAAGCGAGTGCTATTTGTAATGTGTATGGCAATGGGAGCGCAATAGTGACTCTTCTTACCAGAAAACAACTCTTTTCGTAGGACCAGAAACTGCATGGGATTCAACTTTATTTCTGACTGGGAAACAGCACTAGCTCGCCTTACAAGAAACACACTCTGCTTTTGAGAAAAGAGCACTCTTCTACTCTACTGTGTTTCCTATGGTATCCTAACAGTGAGCTTGCTCAGAACAAAAGAACTGTGCTTCCTACACACACGTGCCATATCTAGTTCAACTCTGCTTAGGAAACTGACAAGAACAGTAGCTCCTCTTCAGTCCGATACACTGTACTTGCTGGGAACAGAGGCGAGTGCTATTTGCCTTGTGTATGACAATGGGAGCTCAATAGTGACTCTTCTTACCAGAAAACAACTCTTGCTCGTAGGACCAGAAACTGCATGTGATTCAACTCCATTTAGGACTGGGAAACAAACGCTAGCCCGCCTTACAAGAAACACACTCTGCTTTTGAGAAAAGAGCACTCTTCTACTATACTGTGTTTCCTACAGAGCCAAAACAGTGAGGTTGCTCAGAAAAAAAGAACGGTGCTTCCTAGACACACGGCCATATCTGGTTCAATTCTGCGTAGGAAACTGACAAGAACAGTAGATCCTCTACAGTCTAATACACTGTACATGCTGGGATTAGACGCCAGTGCTATTTGCCTTGTGTATGACAATGGGAGCGCAATAGTGACTCTTCTTACCAGAAAACAACACTTGCTCGTAGAACCAGAAACTTCATGTGATTCAACTCCATTTAGGACTGGGAAACAAACGCTAGCTCGCCTTACAAGAAACACACTCTTCTTTTGAGAAAAGAGCACTCTTCTACTCTAATGTGTTTCCTATAGGGCCAGAACAGTGAGCTTGCTAAGAAAAAAAAGAACTGTGCTTCTTACACACACGGGCCATATCTAGTTCAACTCTACTTAGGAAACTGAAAGAACAGTATCTCCTCTTCAGTCCAATACACTGTACTTAATGGAAACAGATGCGAGTGCTATTTGCAGTGTGTATGGCAATGGGAGCACAATAGTGACTTTCGTTACCAGAAAACAACTCTTGTTCATAGGACCGAAAACTGCATGTGATTCTACTCCATTTAAGACTGGGAAACAAACGCTAGCTCGCCTTACAAGAAACACACTCTGCTTTTAGGAAAGGGCACTCTTTTACTCTATTGTGTTTCCTATAGGGCCAGAAGAGTGAGCTTGCTCAGAACAAAAGAACTGTGCTTCCTACACACATGGCCATATCTAGTTCAATTCTGCTTAGGAAACTGACAAGAACAGTAGATCCTCTTCAGTCCAATACACTGTACATGCTGGGAATAGACGCCAGTGCTATTTGCCCTGTGTATGACAATGGGAGCACAATAGTGACTCTTCTTACCAGAAAACAACTCTTGCTCGTAGGACCAGAATCTGCATGTGATTTTACTCCATTTAGGACTGGGAAACAAACGCTAGCTTGCCTTACAGGAAACACACTCTGCTTTTGAGAAAAGAGCACTCTTCTACTCTACTGTGTTTCCTATAGGGCCGGAAGAGTGAGCTTGCTCAGAACAAAAGAACTGTGCTTCCTACACACACCGACTATATTTAGTACAACTCTGATTAGGAAACTGACAAGAACAGTAGATCCTCTTCAATCCAATACACTGTACATGCTGGGAACAGATGCCAGTGCTATTTGCCCTGGTTATGACAACGAGAGCGCAATAGTGACTCTTCTTACCAGAAAACAACTCTTGCTCGTAGGACCAGAAACTGCATGTGATTCAACTCCATTTAAGACTGCGAAACAAATGCTAGCTCCCTTACAAGAAACACACTCTGCTTTTGAGAAAAGAGCACTCTTCTGGTCTACTGTGTTTCCTAAAGGGCCAAAACAGTGAGCTTGCTCAGAACAAAAGAACTGTGCTTCCTACACACACGGCCATATCTAGTTCAATTCTGCTTAGTAAACTGACAAGAATAGTAGATCCTCTTCAGTCCAATACACTGTACTTCCTGGGAACAGTCGCGAGTGCTATTTGCACTGTATATGGCAATGGGAGCATAATAGTGACTCTTCTTACCAGAAAACATCTCTTTCTCTTGGGACCAGAAACTGCATGGGATTCAACTCCATTTCTGACTCGGAAACAAACACTAGCTCGCCTTACAAGAAACACACTCTGCTTTTGAGAAAAGAGCACTCTTCTACACTACTGTGTTTCCTATGGGATCTGAACAGTGAGCTTGCTCAGAACAAAAGAACTGTGCTTCCTACACACACGGCCATATCTGGTTCAATTCTGCTTAGGAAACTGACAAGAACAGTATCTCCTCTTCAGTCCAATACACTGTACTTGCTGGGAACAGACGCGAGTGCTATTTGCTCTGTGTATGGGAATGGGAGCGAAATAGTGACTCTTCTTACCAGAAAACAACTCTTGCTCGTAGGAGCAGAACCTGGATGTGATTCAACTCCATTTAGAATTGGGAAACAAACGCTAGCTCTCCTTACAAGAAACACACTCTGCTTTTGAGAAAAGAGCACTCTTCTACTCTACTGTGTTTCCTATAGAGCCAAAACAGTGAGCTTGCTCAGAAAAAAAGAACTGTGCTTCCTAGACACACGGCCATATCTGGTTCAATTCTGCTTAGGAAACTGACAAGAACAGTAGATCCTCTACAGTCTAATACACTGTACATGCTGGGAATAGACGCCAGTGCTATTTGCCTTGTGTATGACAATGGGAGCACAATATTGTCTCTTCTTACCAGAAAACAACTCTTGCTCGCAGGACCAGAAACTGCATGTGATTCAACTCTATTTAGGACTGGGAAACAAACGCTAGCTCGCCTTACAAGAAACACACTCTGCTTTTGAGAAAAGAGCACTCTTCTACTCTAATGTGTTTCCGATAGGGCCAGAACAGTGAGCTTGCTCAGAAAAAATTAACTGTGCTTCCTACACACACGGGCCATATCCAGTTCAACTCTGCTTAGGAAACTGACAAGAACAGTAGCTCCTCTTCAGTCCAATACACTGTAATGCTGGGAACAGACGACAGTGCTATTTGCACTGTGTATGGCAATGGGAGCACAATAGTGACTCTTCTTACCAGAAAACAACTGTTGCTCGTAGGACCAGAAACTGCATGGGATTCAACACCATTTAGGACTGGGAAACAAACACTAGCTCGCCTTATAAGAAATACATTCTCCTTTTGAGAAAAGACAACTCATCTACTCTACTGTGTTTCCTATGGGGTCCGAACAGTGAGCTTGCTCCCATCAAAAGAACCATGCTTCCTACACACACGGGCCATATCTAGTTCAACTCTGCTTAGGAAACTGACAAGAACAGTAGCTCCTCTTCAGTCCAATACACTGTACTTGCTGGGAACATACGCCAGTGCTATTTGCACTGTGTATGGCAATGGGAGCGCAATAGTGACTCTTCTTTCCAGAAAACAACTCTTGCTCATGGGACCAAAAACTGCATGTGATTCAACTCCATTTAGGATTGGGAAACAAACGCTAGCTCGCCTTACAAGAAACTCACTATGCTTTTGAGAAAAGAGCACTCTTCTACTCTAATGTGTTTCCTAGAGGGCCAGAAAAATGAGCTTGCTCAGAACAAAAGAACTGTGCTTCCTACACACACCGACTATATCTCGTTCAACTCTGCTTAGGAAACTGACAAGAACAGTAGCTCCTCTTCAGTCCAATACACTGTACTTGCTGGGAACAAACGCCAGTGCTATTTGTACAGTGTATGGCAATGGGTGCACAATAGTGACTCTTCTTACCAGAAAAGAACTCTTGGTCATAGGACCAAAAACTGCATGTGATTCAACTCCATTTAGGACAGGGAAACAAACGCTAGGTCGCCTTACAAGAAACACACTCTACTTTGGAGAAAAGGGCACTCTTCTACTCTACTGTGTTTCCTATAGGGCCAAAACAGTGAGCTTGCTCAGAACAAAAGAACTGTGCTTCCTACACACACGGCCATATCTAGTTCAATTCTGCTTAGGAAACTGACAAGAACAGTAGATCCTCTTCAGTCCAATACACTGTACATGCTGGGAATAGACGCCAGTGCTATTTGCCCTGTGTATTACAATAGGAGCGCAATAGTGACTCTTGTTACCAGAAAACAACTCTTGCTCGTAGGAACAGAAACTGCATGTGATTTTACTCCATTTAGGACTGGGAAACAAACGCTAGCTCGTCTTACAAGAAACACACTCTGCTTTTAGGAAAGGGCACTCTTCTACTCTAATGTGTTTCCTATAGGGCCAGAAGAGTGAGCTTGCTCAGAACAAAAGAACTGTGCTTCCAACACACACCGACTATATTTAGTTCCATATGCTTAGGAAACTGACAAGAATAGTAGATCCTCTTCAGTCCAATACACTGTACTTGCTGGGAAAGACGCGAGTGCTATTTGCCCTGTGTATGACAATGGGAGCGCAATAGTGACTCTTCTTACCAGAAAACAACTCTTGCTCGTAAAACCAGAAACTGCATGTGATTCAACTCCATTTAGGACTGGGAAACAAACGCTAACTCGCCTTACAAGAAACACACTCTGCTTTTGAGAAAAGAGCACTCTTCTACTCTACTGTGTTTCCTATGGGATCCGAAGAGTGAGCTTGCTCAGAACAGAAGAAGTGTGCTTCCTACACACACGGGCCATATCCAGTTCAACTCTGCTTAGGAAACTGACAAGAACAGTAGCTCCTCTTCAGTCCAATACACTGTACTTGCTGGGAACAGAAGCCAGTGCTATTTGCACTGTGTATGGCAATGGGAGCACAATAGTGACTCTTCTTACCAGAAAACAACTCTTGCTCGTAGGAACAGAAACTGCATGGGTTTCAACTCCATTTCTGACTGGAAAACAAACACTAGCTCGCGTTACAAGAAATACACTCTGCTTTTGAGAAAAGAGCACACTTCTACTCTACTGCGTTTCCTATAGGGTCCGAAGAGTGAGCTTGCTCAGAACAAAAGAACTCTGCTTCCTACACACACGGGCCATATCTATTCCAACTCTTCTTAGGAAACTGACAAGAACAGTAGATCCTCTTCAGTCCAATACACTGTACTTGATGGTAACAGACGGGAGTGCTATTTGCACTGTGTGTGGCAATGGGAGCGCAATAGTGACTTTCCTTACCAGAAAACAACTCTTGCTCGTAGGACCAGAAACTGCATGAGATTCAACTCCATTTAGAACTGGGAAACAAACGCTAGCTCGCCTTAGAAGAAACACACTCTGCTTTTGAGAAAAGACAACTCATCTACTCTACTGTGTTTCCTATAGGGTCCGAACAGTGAGCTTGCTCCGAACAAAAGAACCGTGCTTCCTACACACACGGGCCATATCTAGTTCAACTCTGCTTAGGAAACTGACAAAAACAGTAGCTCCTCTTCAGTCCAATACACTGTACATGCAGGGAATAGACGCCAGTGCTATTTGCCCTGTGTATGACAATGGCAGCGCAATAGTGACTCTTCTCTCCAGAGAACGACTCTTGCTCGTAGGACCAGAAACTGCATGTGATTTTACTCCATTTAGGACTGGGAAACAAACGCTAGCTTGCCTTACAAGAAACACACTCTGCTTTTGAGAAAAGAGCACTCATCTACTCTAATGTGATTCCTATAGGGCCAGAAGAGTGAGCTTGCTCAGAACAAAAGAACTGTGCTTCCTACACACACCGACTATATTTAGTTCAACTCTGCTTAGGAAACTGACAAGAACAGTAGATCCTCTTCAGTCCAATACACTGCACATGCTGGGAACAGACGCCAGTGCTATTTGCCCTGTGTATAGCAATGGGAGCGCAATAGTGACTCTTCTTTCCAGAAAACAACTCTTGCTCGTAAAACCAGAAACTGCATGTGATTCAACTCCATTTAGGACTGGGAAACAAACGCTAACTCGCCTTACAAGAAACACACTCTGCTTTTGAGAAAAGAGCACTCTTCTACTCTACTGTGTTTCCTATGGGATCCGAAGAGTGAGCTTGCTCAGAACAGAAGAAGTGTGCTTCCTACACACACGGGCCATATCCAGTTCAACTCTGCTTAGGAAACTGACAAGAACAGTAGCTCCTCTTCAGTCCAATACACTGTACTTGCTGGGAACAGAAGCCAGTGCTATTTGCACTGTGTATGGCAATGGGAGCACAATAGTGACTCTTCTTACCAGAAAACAACTCTTGCTCGTAGGAACAGAAACTGCATGGGTTTCAACTCCATTTCTGACTGGAAAACAAACACTAGCTCGCGTTACAAGAAATACACTCTGCTTTTGAGAAAAGAGCACACTTCTACTCTACTGCGTTTCCTATAGGGTCCGAAGAGTGAGCTTGCTCAGAACAAAAGAACTCTGCTTCCTACACACACGGGCCATATCTATTCCAACTCTTCTTAGGAAACTGACAAGAACAGTAGATCCTCTTCAGTCCAATACACTGTACTTGATGGTAACAGACGGGAGTGCTATTTGCACTGTGTGTGGCAATGGGAGCGCAATAGTGACTTTCCTTACCAGAAAACAACTCTTGCTCGTAGGACCAGAAACTGCATGAGATTCAACTCCATTTAGAACTGGGAAACAAACGCTAGCTCGCCTTAGAAGAAACACACTCTGCTTTTGAGAAAAGACAACTCATCTACTCTACTGTGTTTCCTATAGGGTCCGAACAGTGAGCTTGCTCCGAACAAAAGAACCGTGCTTCCTACACACACGGGCCATATCTAGTTCAACTCTGCTTAGGAAACTGACAAAAACAGTAGCTCCTCTTCAGTCCAATACACTGTACATGCAGGGAATAGACGCCAGTGCTATTTGCCCTGTGTATGACAATGGCAGCGCAATAGTGACTCTTCTCTCCAGAGAACGACTCTTGCTCGTAGGACCAGAAACTGCATGTGATTTTACTCCATTTAGGACTGGGAAACAAACGCTAGCTTGCCTTACAAGAAACACACTCTGCTTTTGAGAAAAGAGCACTCATCTACTCTAATGTGATTCCTATAGGGCCAGAAGAGTGAGCTTGCTCAGAACAAAAGAACTGTGCTTCCTACACACACCGACTATATTTAGTTCAACTCTGCTTAGGAAACTGACAAGAACAGTAGATCCTCTTCAGTCCAATACACTGCACATGCTGGGAACAGACGCCAGTGCTATTTGCCCTGTGTATAGCAATGGGAGCGCAATAGTGACTCTTCTTTCCAGAAAACAACTCTTGCTCGTAGGACCAAAAACTGCATGGGATTCAACTCCATTTACGACTGGGAAAGAAACGCTAGCTCGCCTTACAAGAAATACACTCTGTTTTTGAGAAAAGGGCACACTTCTACTCTACTGTGTTTCCTATAGGGTGCGAAGAGTGAGCTTTCTCAGAACAAAAGAACTGTGCTTCCTACACACACCGAATATATTTAGTACAACTCTGATTAGGAAACTGACAAGAACAGTAGATCCTCTTCAGTCCAATACACTGTACATGCTGGGAACAGATGCCAGTGCTATTTGCCCTGTGTATGACAACGAGAGCACAATAGTGACTCTTCTTACCAGAAAACAACTCTTGCTCGTAGGACCAGAAACTGCATGTGATTCAACTCCATTTAAGACTGCGAAACAAACGCTAGCTGCCTTACAAGAAACACACTCTGCTTTTGAGAAAAGAGCACTATTCTACTCTACTGTGTTTCCTAAAGGGCCAAAACAGTGAGCTTGCTCAGAACAAAAGAACTGTGCTTCCTACACACACGGCCATATCTAGTTCAATTCTGCTTAGTAAACTGACAAGAATAGTAGATCCTCTTCAGTCCAATACACTGTACTTCCTGGGAACAGGCGCGAGTGCTATTTGCACTGTATATGGCAATGGGAGCATAATAGTGACTCTTCTTACCAGAAAACATCTCTTGCTCGTGGGACTAGAAACTGCATGGGATTCAACTCCATTTCTGACTCGGAAACAAACACTAGCTCGCCTTACAAGAAACACACTCTGATTTTGAGAAAAGAGCACTCTTCTACTCTACTGTGTTTCCTATGGGATCTGAACAGTGAGCTTGCTCAGAACAAAAGAACTGTGCTTCCTACACACACGGGCCATATCTAGTTCAACTCTGCTTAGGAAACTGACAAGAACAGTATCTCCTCTTCAGTCCAATACACTGTACTTCCTGGGAACAGACGTGAGTGCTATTTGCTCTGTGTATGGGAATGGGAGCGCAATAGTGACTTTCCTTACAGAAAACAACTCTTGCTAATGGGACCAAAAACTTCATGTGATTCAACTCCTTTTAGGACTGGGAAACAAACGCTAGCTCTCCTTACAAGAAACACACTCTGCTTTTGAGAAAAGAGCACTCTTCTACTATAATGTGTTTCCGATAGGGCCAGAACAGTGAGCTTGCTCAGAAAAAAGGAACTGTGCTTCCTACACACACGGGCCATATCTAGTTCAACTCTACTTAGGAAACTGACAAGAACAGTAGCTCTTCTTCAGTCCAATTCACTGTACTTAATGGGAACAGAAGCGAGTGTTATTTGCACTGTGTATGGCAATGGGAGCACAATAGTGACTTTCCTTACCAGAAAACAACTCTTGTTCGTAGGAACAAAAACTGCATGTGATTCAACTCCATTTAGTACTGGGAAACAAACACAAGCTCGCCTTACAAGAAACACACTCTGCTTTTGAGAAAAGATCACTCTTCTACTCTACTGTGTTTCCTATAGGGCCAGAACAGTGAGCTTGCTCAGAACAAAAGAACTGTGCTTCCTACACACACAGCCATATCTAGTTCAATTCTGCTTAGGAAACTGACAATAACAGTAGATTCTCCTCAGTCCAATACACTGTACATGCTGGGAACAGACAACAGTGTTATTTGTAATGTGTATGACAGTTGGAGCGCAATAGTGACTCTTCTCACCAGAAGACAACTTTAGCTCATAGGACCAGAAAGTGCATGTGATTCAACTCCTTTTAGGACTGCGAAACAAACGCTAGCTCGCCTTGCAAGAAACACACTCTGCTTTTGAGAAAAGAGCACTATTCTGCTCTTCTGTGTTTCTTTTGGGGTCGGAACAGTGAGCTTGCTCAGAACAAAAGAACTGTGCTTCCTACACACACGGGCCATATCTAGTTCAACTGTTCTTAGGAAACTGACAAGAACAGTAGCTCCTCTTCAGTCCAATACACTGTACGTGCTGGTAACAGACGCCAGTGCTATTTGCTCTATGTATGTCAATGGGAGCACAATAGTGACTCTTCTTACCAGAAAACAACTCTTGCTCGTAGGACAAAAAACTGCATGTGATTCAACTCCATTTAGGACTGGGAAACAAACACTAGCTCGCCTTACAAGAAACACACTCTGATTTTGAGTAAAGATCACTCTTCTACTCTACTGTGTTTCCTATAGGGCCAGAACAGTGAGCTTGCTCAGAACAAAAGAGCTGTGCTTCCTACACACACGGCCATATCTAATTCAATTCTGCTTAGGAAACTGACAAGAACAGTAGCTCCTCTTCAGTCCAATACACTGTACGTGCTGGGAACAGACGCCAGTGCTATTTGCTCTATGTATGTCAATGGGAGCACAATAGTGACTCTTCTTACCAGAAAACAACTCTTGTTCATAGGACCAAAAACTGCATGTGATTCAACTCCATTTAGGACTGGGAAACAAACACTAGCTCGCCTTACAAGAAACACACTCTGCTTTTGAGAAAAGAGCACTCTTCTACTCTACTGTGTTTCCTATAGGGCCAGAACATTGAGCTTGATCAGAACAAAAGAACTGTGCTTCCTACACACACGGCCATATCTAATTCAATTCTGCTTAGGAAACTGACAATAACAGTTGATCCTCCTAAGTCCAATACACTGTACATGCTGGGAACAGACGCCAGTGCTATTTGAAATTTGTATGACAAATGGAGGGCAATAGTGACTCTTCTTACCAGAAGACAACTCTTGCTTGTAGGACAAGAAACTGCATGGGATTCAACTCCATTTAGGACTGGGAAACAAACGCTAGCTCGCCTTACAAGAAATACACTCTGCTTTTGAGAAAAGAGCACACTTCTACTATACTGTGTTTCCTATAGGGTCTGAAGAGTGAGCTTGCTCAGAAAAAAAGAACTGTGCTTCCTACACACACGGGCCATATGTATTCCAACTCTTCTTAGGAAACTGACAAGAACAGTAGATCCTCTTCAGTCCAATACACTGTACTTGATGGAAACAGACGCGAGTGCTATTTGCACTGTGAGTGGCAATGGGAGCGCAATAGTGACTTTCCTTACCAGAAAACAACTCTTGCTCGTAGGACCAGAAACTGCATGAGATTCAACTCCATTTAGAACTGGGAAACAAACGCTAGCTCGCCTTACAATAAACACACTCTGCTTTTGAGAAAAGACAACTCATCTACTCTACTGTGTTTCCTATGGGGTCCGAACAGTGAGCTTGCTCCGAACAAAAGAACCATGCTTCCTACACACACGGGCCATATCTAGTTCAACTCTGCTTAGGAAACTGGCAAGAACAGTAGCTCCTCTTCAGTCCAATACACTGTACTTGCTGGGAACAGACGCCAGTGCTATTTGCACTGTGTATGGCAATGGGAGCGCAATAGTGACTCTTCTTACCAGAGAACAACTCTTGCTGGTAGGACCAGAAACTGCATGTGATTTTACTCCATTTAGGACTGGGAAACAAACGCCTGCTTGCCTTACAAGAAACACACTCTGCTTTTGAGAAAAGAGCACTCTTCTACTCTAATGTGATTCCTATAGGGCCAGAAGAGTGAGCTTGCTCAGAACAAAAGAACTGTGCTTCCTACACACACCGACTATATTTAGTTCAACTCTAGTTAGGAAACTGACAAGAACAGTAGATCCTCTTCAGTCCAATACACTGCACATGCTGGGAACAGACGCCAGTGCTATTTGCCCTGTGTATAGCAATGGGAGCGCAATAGTGACTCTTCTTTCCAGAAAACAACTCTTGCTCGTAGGACCAAAAACTGCATGTGATTCAACTCCATTTAGAACTGGGAAACAAACACTAGCTCACCTTACAATAAACACACTCTGCTTTTGAGAAAAGAGAGCTTTTCTAGGCTACTGTGTTTCCTACGGGGTCCGAACAGTGAGCTTGCTCCGAACAAAAGAACCGTGCTTCCTACACACACGGGCCATATCTAGTTCAACTCTGCTTAGGAAACAGACAAGAACAGTAGCTCCTCTTCAGTCCAATACACTGTACTTGCTGGGAACAGACGCCAGTGCTACTTGCACTGTGTATGGCAATGTGAGCGCAATAGTGACTCTTCTTTCCAGAAAACAACTCTTGCTGGTAGGACCAGAAACTGCATGAGATTCAACTCCATTTAGGACTGAGAAACAAACGCTAGCTCCCTTACAAGAAACACACTCTGCTTTTGAGAAAAGAGCACTCTTCTACTCTACTGTGTTTCCTAAAGGGCCAAAAAAGTGAGCTTGCTCAGAACAAAAGAACTGTGCTTCCTAGACACACGGCCATATCTGGTTCAATTCTGCTTAGGAAACTGACAAGAACAGTAGATCCTCTACAGTCTAATACACTGTACATGCTGGGAATAGACGCCAGTGCTATTTGCCTTGTGTATGACAATGGGAGCGCAATATTGTCTCTTCTTACCAGAGAACAACTCTTGCTCGTAGGACAAAAACTGCCTGTGATTCAACTCCATTTAGGACTGGGAAACAAATGCTAGCTTGCCTTAAAAGAAACACACTCTGCTTTTGAGAAAACAGCACTCTTCTAGTCTAATGTGTTTCCGATAAGCCCAGAACAGTGAGCTTGCTCAGAAAAAAGGAACTGTGCTTCCTACACACAAGGGCCATATCTAGTTCAACTCTACTTAGGAAACTGAAAGAACAGTAGCTCCTCTTCAGTCCAATACACTGTACTTAATGGGAACAGATGCGAGTGTTATTTGCACTGTGTATGGCAATGGGAGCACAATAGTGACTTTCCTTACCAGAAAACAACTCTTGCTCGTAGGACCAAAAACTGCATGTGATTCAACTCCATTTAGGACTGGGAAACAAACACTAGCTCGCCTTACAAGAAACACATTCTGCTTTTGAGTAAAGATCACTATTCTACTCTACTGTGTTTCCTATAGGGACAGAACAGTGAGCTTGCTCAGAACAAAAGAACTGTGCTTACTACACACACGGCCATATCTAATTCAATTCTGCTTAGGAAACTGACAATAACAGTAGATCATCCTCAGTCCTATACACTGTACATGCTGTGAACAGACGCCAGTGCTATTTGTAATTTGTATGACAATTGGAGCGCAATAGTGACTCTTCTTACCAGAAGACAACTCTTGCTTGTAGGACCAGAAACTGCATGGGATTCAACTCCATTTAGGACTGGGAAACAAACACATACACGCCTTATACGAAACACACTCTGCTTTTGAGAAAAGAGCACTCTTCTACTCTACTGTGTTTCCTATGGGATCCGAACAGTGAGCTTGCTCAGAAAAAAAGAACTGTGCTTCCTACACACACGGGCCATATCTAGTTCAACTCTGCTTAGGAAACTGACAAGAACAGTAGATCCTCTTCAGTCCAATACACTGTACATGCTGGGATTAAACGCCAGTGCTATTTGCCCTGTGAATGACAATGGGAGCGCAATAGTGACTCTTCTTACCAGAAGACAACTCTTGCTTGTAGGACCAGAAACTGCATGGGATTCAACTCCAATAAGGACTGGGAAACAAACGCTAGCTTTCCTTACAAGAAACACACTCTGCTTTTGAGAAAAGTGCACTCTTCTACTCTAATGTGATTCCTATAGGGCCAGATGAGTGAGCTTGCTCAGAACAAAAGAACTGTGCTTCCTACACACACACCGACTATATTTAGTTCAACTCTGATTAGGAAACAGACAAGAAAAGTAGATCCTCTTCAGTCCAATACACTGCACATGCTTGGAACAGACGCCAGTGCTATTTGCCCTGTGTATAGTAATGGGAGCGCAATAGTGACTCTTCTTTCCAAGAAAACACTCTTGCTCGTAGGACCAAAAACTGCATGTGATTC
This sequence comes from Peromyscus eremicus, assembly GCF_949786415.1. Classification (NCBI taxonomy): domain Eukaryota; kingdom Metazoa; phylum Chordata; class Mammalia; order Rodentia; family Cricetidae; genus Peromyscus; species Peromyscus eremicus. The sequence goes on along the minus strand of NW_026735569.1, from coordinate 99,658 downwards.
AACTCCATTTAGGCCTGGGAAACAAACACTTGCTCGCTTTACAAGAAACACACTCTGCTTTTGAGAAAAGAGCACTCTTCTACTCTACTGTGTTTCCTATGGGATCCGAACAGTGAGCTTTCTCAGAACAGAAGAAGTGTGCTTCCTACACACGGGCCATATCCAGTTCAACTCTGCTTAGGAAACTGACAAGAACAGTAGATCCTCTTCAGTCCGATATACTGTACTTGCTGGGAAAAGACGCCAGTGCTATTTGTCAAGTGTATGGCAATGGCAGCACAATAGTGACTCTTCTTACCATGAAACAACTCTTGCTCTTAGGACCAGAAACTGCATGTGATTCCACTCCATTTACGACTGGAAAACAAACACTAGCTCGCCTTACAGGAAACACACTCTGCTTTAGAGAAAAGAGCACTCTTCTACTCTACTCTGTTTCTTATGGGGTCCAAACAGTGAGCTTGCTCAGAACAAAAGAACTGTGCTTCCTACACACACCGACTATATTTAGTTCAACTCTGCTAAGGAAACTGACAAGAACAGTAGATCCTATTCAGTCCAATACACTGTACATGCTGGGAACAGACGCCAGTGCTATTTGCCCTGTGTATGACAATGAGAGCGCAATAGTGACTCTTCTTACCAGAAAACAACTCTTTCTCGAAAGACCAAAAACTGCATGTGATTCAACTCCATTTAGGACTGCAAAACAAACGCTAGCTCCCTTACAAGAAACACACTCTGCTTTTGAGAAAAGAGCACTCTTCTACTCTACTGTGTTTCCTAAAGGGCCAAAACAGTGAGCTTGCTCAGAACAAAAGAACTGTGCTTCCTACACACACGGCCATATCTAGTTCAATTCTGCTTAGGAAACTGACAAGAGTAGTAGATCCTCTTCAATCCAATACACTGTACTTAATGGGAACAGATGGGAGTGTTATTTGCACTGTGTATGGCAATGGGAGCACAATAGTGACTTTCCTTACCAGAAAGCAACGCTTGCTCGTAGGACCAAAAACTGCATGTGATTCAACTCCATTTAGGACTGGGAAACAAACACTAGCTCGCCTTACAAGAAACACATTCTGCTTTTGAGTAGAGATCACTCTTCTACTCTACTGTGTTTCCTATAGGCTCAGAACAGTGACCTTGCTCAGAACAAAAGAACTGTGCTTCCTACACACACGGCCATATCTAATTCAATTCTGCTTAGGAAACTGACAATAACAGTAGATCCTCCTCAGTCCAATACACTGTACATGCTGGGAACACACGCCAGTGCTATTTGTAATTTGTATGACAATTAGAGCGCAATAGTGACTCTTCTTACCAGAAGACAACTCTTGCTTGTAGGACCAGAAACTGCATGGGATTCAACTCCATTTTTGACTGGGAAACAAACACATGCTCGCCTTATAAGAAACACACTCTGCTTTTGAGAAAAGAGCACTCTTCTACTCTACTGTGTTTCCTATGGGATCCGAACAGTGAGCTTTCTCAGAACAAAAGAACTGTGCTTCCTACACACACGGGCCATATCTAGTTCAACTCTGCTTAGGAAACTGACAAGAACAGTAGATCCTCTTCAGTCCAATACACTGTACTTGATGGTAACAGACGGGAGTGCTATTTGCACTGTGTGTGGCAATGGGAGCGCAATAGTGACTTTCCTTACCAGAAAACAACTCTTGCTCGTAGGACCAGAAACTGCATGAGATTCAACTCCATTTAGAACTGGGAAACAAACGCTAGCTCGCCTTACAATAAACACACTCTGCTTTTGAGAAAAGACAACTCATCTACTCTACTGTGTTTCCTATGGGGTCCGAACAGTGAGCTTGCTCCGAACAAAAGAACTGTGCTTCCTACACACACGGGCCATATCTAGTTCAACTCTGCTTAGGAAACTGACAAGAACAGTAGCTCCTCTTCAGTCTAATACACTGTATTTGCTGGGAACAGACGCCAGTGCTATTTACACTGTGTATGGGAATGGGAGCGCAATAGTGACTCTTCTTTCCAGAAAACAACTCTTGCTCATGGGACCAAAAACTGCATGTGATTCAACTCCATTTAGGACTGGGAAACAAACGCTAGCTCGCCTTACAAGAAACTCACTCTGCTTTTGAGAAAAGAGCACTCTTCTACTCTAATGGGTTTCCTATAGGGCCAGAAAAGTGAGCCTGCTCAGAACAAAAGAACTGTGCTTCCTACACACACCGACTATATCTCGTTCAACTCTGCTTAGGAAACTGACAAGAACAGTAGCTCCTCTTCAGTCCAATACACTGTACTTACTGGGAACAGACGCCAGTGCTATTTGTACTGTGTATTGCAATGGGAGCACAATAGTGACTCTTCTTACCAGAAAACAACTCTTGCTCATAGGACCAAAAACTGCATGTGATTCAACTCCATTTAGGACTGGGAAACAAACGCTAGCTCGCATTACAAGAAAAACACTCTGCTTTTGAGAAAAGGGCACTCTTCTACTCTACTGTGTTTCCTATAGGGCCAAAACAGTGAGCTTGCTCAGAACAAAAGAACTGTGCTTCCTACACACACGGCCTTATCTAGTTCAATTCTGCTTAGGAAACTGACAAGAACAGTAGATCCTCTTCAGTCCAATACACTTTACATTCTGGGAATAGACGCAACTGCTATTTGCCCTGTGTATGACAATGGGAGCACAATAGTGACTTTCCTTACCAAAAAACAACTCATGCTCGTAGTACCAGATACCGCATGGGATTCAACACCATTTAGGACTGGGAAACAAACACTAGCTCGCCTTACAAGAAATACACTCTGCTTTTGAGAAAAGAGCACACTTCTACTCTACTGTGTTTCCTATGGGATCCGAACAGTGAAGTTGCTCAGAACAAAAGAACTGTGCTTCCTAGACACACGGCCATATCAGGTTCAATTCTGCTTAGGAAACTGACAAGAACAGTAGATCCTCTACAGTCTAATACACTGTACATGCTGGAAATAGACGCCAGTGCTATTTGCCTTGTGTATGACAATGGGAGAGCAATATTTTCTCTTCTTACCAGAAAACAACTCTTGCTCGTAGGACCAGAAACTGCATGTGATTCAACTCCACTTAGGACTGGGAAACAAACGCTAGCTCGCCTTACAAGAAACACACTCTGCTTTTGAGAAAAGAGCACTCTTCTACTCTAATGTGTTTCCGATAGGGCCAGAACAGTGAGCTTGCTCAGAAAAAAGGAACTGTGCTTCCTAGACACACAGCCATATCAGGTTCAATTCTGCTTAGGAAACTGACAAGAACAGTAGATCCTCTTCAGTCCAATACACTGTACATGCTGGGAATAGACGCCAGTGCTATTTGCCCTGTGTATTACAATAGGAGCGCAATAGTGACTCTTCTTACCAGAAAACAACTCTTGCTCGTAGGAACAGAAACTGCATGTGATTTTACTCCATTTAGGACTGGGAAACAAATGCTAGCTCGTCTTACAAGAAACACACTCTGCTTTTAGGAAAGGGCACTCTTCTCCTCTAATGTGTTTCCTATAGGGCCAGAAGAATGAGCTTGCTCAGAACAAAAGAACTGTGCTTCCAACACACACCGACTATATTTAGTTCCATATGCTTGGGAAACTGACAAGAATAGTAGATCCTCTTCAGTCCAATACACTGTACTTGCTGGGAACAGACGCCAGTGCTATTTGCACTGTGTATGGCAATGGGAGCACAATAGTGACTCTTGTTACCAGAAAACAACTCTTGCTCGTAGGACCAGAAACTGCATGGGATTCAACACCATTTAGGACTGGGAAACAAACACTAGCTCGCCTTACAAGAAATACACTCTGCTTTTGAGAAAAGAGCACACTTCTACTCTACTGTGTTTCATATAGTGTCCGAAGAGTGAGCTTGCTCAGAACAAAAGAACTGTGCTACCTACACACACGGGTCATATCTATTCCAACTCTTCTTAGGAAACTGACAAGAACAGTAGATCCTCTTCAGTCCAATACACTGTACTTGATGGTAACAGACGGGAGTGCTATTTGCACTGTGCATGGGAATGGGAGCGCAATAGTGACTTTCCTTACCAGAAAACAACTCTTGCTCGTAGGACCAGAAACTGCATGAGATTCAACTCCATTTAGAACTGGGAAACAAACGCTAGCTCGCCTTACAATAAACACACTCTGCTTTTGATAAAAGACAACTCATCTACTCTACTGTGTTTCCTATGGGGTCCGAACAGTGAGCTTGCTCCGAACAAAAGAACCGTGCTTCCTACACACACGGGCCATATCCAGTTCAACTCTGCTTAGGAAACTGACAAGAACAGTAGCTCCTCTTCAGTCCAATACACTGTACTTGCTGGGAACAGACGCCAGTGCTATTTGCACTGTGTATGGCAATGGGAGCACAATAGTGACTCTTCTTACCAGAAAACAACTCTTGCTCGTAGGACTAGAAACTGCATGGGTTTCAACTCCATTTCTGACTGGAAAACAAACACTAGCTCGCGTTACAAGAAATACACTCTGCTTTTGAGAAAAGAGCACACTTCTACTATACTGTGTTTCCTATAGGGTCCGAAGAGTGAGCTTGCTCAGAACAAAAGAACTGTGCTTCCTACACACACGGGCCATATCTATTCCAACTCTTCTTAGGAAACTGACAAGAACAGTAGATCCTCTTCAGTCCAATACACTGTACTTGATGGTAACAGACGGGAGTGCTATTTGCACTGTGTGTGGCAATGGGAGCGCAATAGTGACTTTCCTTACCAGAAAACAACTCTTGCTCGTAGGACCAGAAACTACATGAGATTCAACTCCATTTAGAACTGGGAAACAAATGCTAGCTCGCCTTACAATAAACACACTCTGCTTTTGAGAAAAGACAACTCATCTACTCTACTGTGTTTCCTATAGGGTCCGAACAGTGAGCTTACTCCGAAAAATAGAACCGTGCTTCCTACACACACGGGCCATATCTAGTTCAACTCTGTTTAGGAAACTGACAAGAACAGTAGCTCCTCTTCAGTCCAATACACTGTACTTGCTGGGAACAAACGCCAGTGCTATTTGTACTGTGTATGGCAGTAGGAGCGCAATAGTGACTCTTCTTTCCAGAAAACAACTCTTGCTCATTGGACAAAAAACTGCATGTGATTCAACTCCATTTAGGACTGGGAAACAAACGCTAGCTCGCCTTAGAAGAAACTCACTCTGCTTTTGAGGAAAGAGCACTCTTCTACTCTAATGTGTTTCCTATAGGGCCAGAAAAGTGAGCTTGCTCAGAACAAAAGAACTGTGCTTCCTACACACACCGACTATATCTCGTTCAACTCTCCTTAGGAAACTGACAAGAACAGTAGCTCCTCTTCAGTCCAATACACTGTACTTGCTGGGAACAGACGCCAGTGCTATTTGTACTGTGTGTGGCAATGGGAGCGCAATAGTGACTCTTCTTTCCAGTAAACAACTCTTGCTCATAGGACCAAAAACTGCCTGTGATTCAACTCCATTTAGGACTGGGAAACAAACGCTAGCTAGCCTTACAAGAAACACACCCTACTTTTGAGAAAAAGGCACTCTTCTACTCTACTGTGTTTCCTATAGGGCCAAAACAGTGAGCTTGCTCAGAACAAAAGAACTGTGCTTCCTACACACACGGCCTTATCTAGTTCAATTCTGCTTAGGAAACTGACAAGAACAGTAGATCCTCTTCAGTCCAATACACTGTACATGCAGGGAATAGACGCCAGTGTTATTTGCCCTGTCTATGACAATGGCAGCGCAATAGTGACTCTTATTACGAGAAAACAACTCTTGCTCGTAGGACCAGAAACTGCATGTGATTTTACTCCATTTAGGACTGGGAAACAAACGCTAGCTTGCCTTACAAGAAACACACTCTGCTTTTGAGAAAAGAGCACTCTTCTACTCTAATGTGATTCCTATAGGGCCAGAAGAGTGAGCTTGCTCAGAACAAAAGAACTGTGCATCCTACACACACCGACTATATTTAGTTCAACTCTGCTTAGGAAACTGACAAGGACAGTAGATCCTCTTCAGTCCAATACACTGCACATGCTGGGAACAGACGCCAGTGCTATTTGCCCTGTGTATAGCAATGGGAGCACAATAGTGACTCTTCTTTCCAGAAAAAAACTCTTGCTCATAGGACCAAAAACTGCATGGGATTCAACTCCATTTAGGACTGGGAAACAAACTCTAGCTCGCCTTACAAGAAATACACTCTGTTTTTGAGAAAAGGGCACACTTCTACTCTACTGTGTTTCCTATAGGGTCCGAAGAGTGGGCTTTCTCAGAACAAAAGAACTGTGCTTCCTACACACACCGACTATATTTAGTACAACTCTGATTAGGAAACTGACAAGAACAGTAGATCCTCTTCAGTCCAATACACTGTACATGCTGGGAACAGATGCCAGTGCTATTTGCCCTGGTTATGACAAGGAGAGCGCAATAGTGACTCTTCTTACCAGAAAACAACTCTTGCTCGTAGGACCAAAAACTGCATGTGATTCAACTCCATTTAAGACTGCGAAACAAACGCTAGCTCCCTTACAAGAAACACACTCTGCTTTTGAGAAAAGAGCACTCTTCTACTCTACTGTGTTTCCTAAAGGGCCAAAACAGTGAGCTTGCTCAGAACAAAAGAACTGTGCTTCCTACACACACGACCATATCTAGTTCAATTCTGCTTAGTAAACTGACAAGAATAGTAGATCTTCTTCAGTCCAATACACTGTACTTCCAGGGAACAGATGCGAGTGCTATTTGCACTGTATATGGCAATGGGAGCGTAATAGTGACTCTTCTTACCAGAAAACATCTCTTGCTCGTGGGACCAGAAACTGCATGGGATTCAACTCCATTTCTGACTCGGAAACAAACACTAGCTAGCCTTACAAGAAACACACTCTGCTTTTGAGAAAAGAGCACTCTTCTACTCTACTGTGTTTCCTATGGGATCTGAACAGTGAGCTTGCTCAGAACAAAAGAATTGTGCTTCCTACACACACGGGCCATATCTAGTTCAACTCTGCTTAGGAAACTGACAAGAACAGTATCTCCTCTTCAGTCCAATACACTGTACTTGCTGGGAACAGACACGAGTGCTATTTGCTCTGTGTATGGGAATGGGAGCGCAATAGTGACTTTCCTTACAGAAAACAACTCTTGCTCATGGGACCAAAAACTTCATGTGATTCAACTCCTTTTAGGACTGGGAAACAAACGCTAGCTCTCCTTACAAGAAACACACTCTGCTTTTGAGAAAAGAGCACTCTTCTACTCTACTGTGTTTCCTATAGTGCCAAAACAGTGAGCTTGCTCAGAACAAAAGAACTGTGCTTCCTAGACACACGGCCATATCTGGTTCAATTCTGCTTAGGAAACTGACAAGAACAGTAGATCCTCTACAGTCTAATACACTGTACATGCTGGGAATAGACGCCAGTGCTATTTGCCTTGTGTATGACAATGGGAGCGCAATATTGTCTCTTCTTACCAGAAAACAACTCTTGCTCGCAGGACCAGAAACTGCATGTGATTCAACTCCATTTAGGACTGGGAAACAAACGCTAGCTCGCCTTACAAGAAACACACTCTGCTTTTGAGAAAAGAGCACTCTTCTACTCTAATGTGTTTCCGATAGGCCAGAACAGTGAGCTTGCTCAGAAAAAAGGAACTGTGCTTCCTACACACACGGGCCATATCCAGTTCAACTCTGCTTAGGAAACTGACAAGAAATGTAGCTCCTCTTCAGTCCAATACACTGTACTTGCTGGGAACAGACGCCAGTGCTATTTGCACTGTGTATGGCAATGGGAGCACAATAGTGACTCTTCTTACCAGAAAACAACTGTTGCTCGTAGGACCAGAAACTGCATGGGATTCAACACCATTTAGGACTGGGAAACAAACACTAGCTCGCCTTACAAGAAATACACTCTCCTTTTGAGAAAAGACAACTCATCTACTCTACTGTGTTTCTTAAGGGGTCCGAACAGTGAGGTTGCTCCGATCAAAAGAACCGTGCTTCCTACACACACGGGCCATATCTAGTCCAACTCTGCTTAGGAAACTGACAAGAACAGTAGCTCCGCTTCAGTCCAATACACTGTACTTGCTGGGAACATACGCCAGTGCTATTTGCACTTGTATGGCAATGGGAGCGCAATAGTGACTCTTCTTTCCAGAAAACAACTCTTGCTCATGGGACCAAAAACTGCATGTGATTCAACTCCATTTAGGACTGGGAAACAAACGCTAGCTCGCCTTACAAGAAACTCACTCTGCTTTTGAGAAAAGAGCACTCTTCTACTCTAATGTGTTTTCTAGAGGGCCAGAAAAGTGAGCTTGCTCAGAACAAAAGAACTGTGCTTCCTACACTCACCGACTATATCTCGTTCAACTCTGCTTAGGAAACTGACAAGAACAGTAGCTCCTCTTCAGTCCAATACACTGTACTTGCTGGGAACAGACGCCAGTGCTATTTGTACTGTGTATGGCAATGGGAGCACAATAGTGACTCTTCTTACGAGAAAACAACTCTTGGTCATAGGACCAAAAACTGCATGAGATTCAACTCCATTTAGGACAGGGAAACAAACGCTAGGTCGCCTTACAAGAAACACACTCTACTTTGGAGAAAAGGGCACTCTTCTACTCTACTGTGTTTCCTATAGGGCCAGAAGAGTGAGCTTGCTCAGAACAAAAGAACTGTGCTTCCAACACACACCGACTATATTTAGTTCCATATGCTTTGGAAACTGACAAGAACAGTAGATCCTCTTCAGTCCAATACACTGTACTTGCTGGGAACAGACGCGAGTGCTATTTGCCCTGTGTATGACAATGGGAGCACAATAGTGACTCTTCTTACCAGAAAACAACTCTTGCTTGTAAAACCAGAAACTGCATGTGATTCAACTCCATTTAGGACTGGGAAACAAACGCTAACTCGCCTTACAAGAAACACACTCTGATTTTGAGAAAAGAGCACACTTCTACTCTACTGTGTTTCCTATGGGATCCGAAGAGTGAGCTTGCTCAGAACAGAAGAAGTGTGCTTCCTACACACACGGGCCATATCCAGTTCAACTCTGCTTAGGAAACTGACAAGAACAGTAGCTCCTCTTCAGTCCAATACACTGTACTTGCTGGGAACAGAAGCCAGTGCTATTTGCACTGTGTATGGCAATGGGAGCACAATAGTGACTCTTCTTACCAGAAAACAACTCTTGCTCGTAGGACCAGAAACTGCATGGGTTTCAACTCCATTTCTGACTGGAAAACAAACACTAGCTCGCGTTACAAGAAATACACTCTGCTTTTGAGAAAAGAGCACACTTCTACTCTACTGTGTTTCCTATAGGGTCCGAAGAGTGAGCTTGCTCAGAACAAAAGAACTGTGCTTCCTACACACACCGACTATATTTAGTTCAACTCTACTTAGGAAACTGACAAGAACAGTAGATCCTCTTCAGTCCAATACACTGCACATGCTGGGAACAGACGCCAGTGCTATTTGCCCTGTGTATAGCAATGGGAGCGCAGTAGTGACTCTTCTTTCCAGAAAACAACTCTTGCTCGTAGGACCAAAAACTGCATGGGATTCAACTCCATTTACGACTGGGAAACAAACACTAGCTCGCCTTACAAGAAATACACTCTGTTTTTGAGAAAAGGGCACACTTCTACTCTGCTGTGTTTCCTATAGGGTCCGAAGAGTGAGCTTTCTCAGAACAAAAGAACTGTGCTTCCTACACACACCGACTATATTTAGTACAACTCTGATTAGGAAACTGACAAGAACTGTAGATCCTCTTCAGTCCAATACACTGTACATACTGGGAACAGATGCCAGGGCTATTTGCCCTGTGTATGACAACAAGAGCACAATAGTGACTCTTCTTACCAGAAAACAACTCTTGCTCGTAGGACCAGAAACTGCATGTGATTCAACTCCATTGAAGACTGCGAAACAAACGCTAGCTGCCTTACAAGAAACACACTCTGCTTTTGAGAAAAGAGCACTCTTCTACTCTACTGTGTTTCCTAAAGGGCCAAAACAGTGAGCTTGCTCAGAACAAAAGAACTGTGCTTCCTACACACACGGCCATATCTAGTTCAATTCTGCTTAGTAAACTGACAAGAATAGTAGATCCTCTTCAGTCCAATACACTGTACTTCCTGGGAACAGAAGCGAGTGCTATTTGCACTGTATATGGCAATGGGAGCGTAATAGTGACTCTTCTTACCAGAAAACATCTCTTGCTCGTGGGACCAGAAACTGCATGGGATTCAACTCCATTTCTGACTCGGAAACAAACACCAGCTCGCCTTACAAGAAACACACTCTGCTTTTGAGAAAAGAGCACTCTTCTACTCTACTGTGTTTCCTATGGGATCTGAACAGTGAGCTTGCTCAGAACAAAAGAACTGTGCTTCCTACAGACACGGCCATATCTAGTTCAACTCTGCTTAGGAAACTGACAAGAACAGTAGATCCTCTTCAGTCCAATACACTGTACATGCTGGGAACAGACGCCAGTGCTATTTGTAATGTGTATGACAATTGGAGCGCAATAGTGCCTCTTCTCACCAGAAGACAACTTTAGCTCGTAGGACCAGAAAGTGCATGTGATTCAACTCCATTTAGGACTGCGAAACAAATGCTAGCTCACCTTGCAAGAAACAGACTCTGCTTTTGAGAAAAGAGCACTCTTCTGCTCTTCTGTGTTTCTTTTGGGGTCCGAACAGTGAGCTTGCTCAGAACAAAAGAACTGTGCTTCCTACACACACGGGCCATATCTAGTTCAACTGTGCTTAGGAAACTGACAAGAACAGTAGCTCCTCTTCAGTCCAATACACTGTACGTGCTGGGAACATACGCCAGTGCTATTTGCTCTATGTATGTCAATGGGAACGCAATAGTGACTCTTTTTACCAGAAAACAACTCTTGCTCGTAGGACCAAAAACTGCATGTGATTCAACTCCATTTAGGACTGGGAAACAAACACTTGCTCGCCTTACAAGAAACACACTCTGCTTTTGAGTAAAGATCACCCTTCTACTCTACTGTGTTTCCTATAGGGCCAGAACTATGAGCTTGCTCAGAACAAAAGAACTGTGCTTCCTACACACACGGCCATATCTAATTCAATTCTGCTTAGGAAACTGACAATAACAGTAGATCCTCCTAAGTCCAATACACTGTACATGCTGCAAACAGACGCCAGTGCTATTTGTAATTTGTATGACAATTGGAGGGCAATAGTGACTCTTCTTACCAGAAAACAACTCTTGCTTGTAGGACAAGAAACTGCATGGGATTCAACTCCATTTCTGACTGGGAAACAAACACTAGCTGGCCTTACAAGAAACACACTCTGCTTTTGAGAAAAGAGCACTCTTCTACTCTACTGTGTTTCCTATGGGATCCGAACAGTGAGCTTGCTCAGAACAAAAGAACTGTGCTTCCTACACACACGGGCCATATCTAGTTCAACTCTGCTTAGGAAACTGACAAGAACAGTAGCTCCTCTTCAGTCCAATACACTGTACTTGCTGGGAACAGACGCCAGTGCTATTTGCACTATGAATGGCAATGTGTGCGCAATAGTGACACTTCTTTCCGGAAATCAACTCTTGCTCTTAGGACCAAAAACTGCATGTGATTCAACTCCATTTAGGACTGGGAAACAAACGCTAGCTCGCCTTACAAGAAACACACTCTGCTTTTGAGAAAAGAGCACTCTTCTACTCTACTGTGTTTCCTATACAGCCAGAACAATGAGCTTCCTCAGAACAAAAGAATTGTGCTTCCTGCACACACGGGCCATATCTAGATCAATTCTGCATAGGAAACTGACAAGGACAGTAGATCCTCTTCAGTCCAATACACTGTACATGCTGGGAACAGATGCCAGTGCTATTTTACCTGTGTATGTCAATGGGAGCGCAATAGTGACTCTTCTTACCAGAAAACATCTCTTGCTCGTAGGACCAGAAACTGCATGTGATTCAACTCCATTTATGACTGAAAAACAAACGCTAGCTCGCCTTACAAGAAACACACTCTGCTTTTGAGAAAAGGGCACTCTTCTACTCTACTGTGTTTCCTATAGGGCCAAAACAGTGAGCTTGCTCAGAACAAAAGAACTGTGCTTCCTACACACACGGCCATATCTAGTTCAATTCTGCTTAGGAAACTGACAAGAACAGTAGATCCTCTTCAGTCCAATACACTGTACATGCTGGGAATAGACGCCAGTGCTATTTGCCCTGTGTATTACAATAGGAGCGCAATAGTCACTCTTCTTACCAGAAAACAACTCTTGCTCGTAGGAACAGAAACTGCATGTGATTTTACTCCATTTAGGACTGGGAAACAAACGCTAGCTCGTCTTACAAGAAACACACTCTGCTTTTAGGAAAGGGCACTCTTCTACTCTAATGTGTTTCCTATAGGGCCAGAAGAGTGAGCTTGCTCAGAACAAAAGAACTGTGCTTCCAACACTCATCGACTATATTTAGTTCCATATGCTTAGGAAACTGACAAGAATAGTAGATCCTCTTCAGTCCAATACACTGTACTTGCTGGGAACAGACGCGAGTGCTATTTGCCCTGTGTATGACAATGGGAGCGCAATAGTGACTCTTCTTAACAGAAAACAACTCTTGCTCGTAAAACCAGAAACTGCATGTGATTCAACTCCATTTAGGGCTGGGAAACAAACGCTAACTCGCCTTACAAGAAACACACTCTGCTTTTGAGAAAAGAGCACTCTTCTACTCTACTGTGTTTCCTATGGGATCCGAACAGTGAGCTTGCTCAGAACAGAAGAAGTGTGCTTCCTACACACACGGGCCATATCCATTTCAACTCTGCTTAGGAAACTGACAAGAACAGTAGCTCCTCTGCAGTCCAATACACTGTACTTGCTGGGAACAGACGCCAGTGCTATTTGCACTGTGTATGGCAATGGGAGCACAATAGTGACTCTTCTTACCAGAAAACAACTCTTGCTCGTAGGAGCAGAAACTGCATGGGTTTCAACTCCTTTTCTGATGGAAAACAAACACTAGCTCGCGTTACAAGAAATGCACTCTGGTTTTGAGAAAAGAGCACACTTCTACTCTAATGTGATTCCTATAGGGCCAGAAGAGTGAGCTTGCTCAGAACAAAAGAACTGTGCTTCCTACACACACCGACTATATTTAGTTCAACTCTGCTTAGGAAACTGACAAGAACAGTAGATCCTCTTCAGTCCAATACACTGCACATGCTGGGAACAGACGCCAGTGCTATTTGCCCTGTGTATAGCAATGGGAGCGCAGTAGTGACTCTTCTTTCCAGAAAACAACTCTTGCTTGTAGGACCAAAAACTGCATGGGATTCAACTCCATTTACGACTGGGAAACAAACGCTAGCTCGCCTTACAAGAAATACACTCTGTTTTTGAAAAAAGGGCACACTTCTACTCTGCTGTGTCTCCTATAGGGTCCGAAGAGTGAGCTTTCTCAGAACAAAAGAACTGTGCTTCCTACACACACCGACTATATTTAGTACAACTCTGATTAGGAAACTGACAAGAACAGTAGATCCTCTTCAGTCCAATACACTGTACATACTGGGAACAGATGCCAGTGCTATTTGCCCTGTGTATGACAACAAGAGCACAATAGTGACTCTTCTTACCAGAAAACAACTCTTGCTCGTAGGACCAGAAACTGCATGTGATCCAACTCCATTGAAGACTGCGAAACAAACGCTAGCTGCCTTACAAGAAACACACTCTGCTTTTGAGAAAAGAGCACTCTTCTACTCTACTGTGTTTCCTATGGGATCTGAACAGTGAGCTTGCTCAGAACAAAAGAACTGTGCTTCCTACACACATGGCCATATCTGGTTCAATTCTGCTTAGGAAACTGACAATAACAGTAGATCCTCTTCAGTCCAATACACTGTACATGCTAGGAACAGACGCCAGTGCTATTTGTAATGTGTATGACAATTGGGGCGCAATAGTGCCTCTTCTCACCAGAAGACAACTTTAGCTCGTAGAACCAGAAAGTGCATGTGATTCAACTCCATTTAGGAATGCGAAACAAATGCTAGCTCACCTTGCAAGAAACACACTCTGCTTTTGAGAAAAGAGCACTCTTCTGCTCTTCTGTGTTTCTTTTGGGGTCCGAACAGTGAGCTTGCTCAGAACAAAAGAACTGTGCTTCCTACACACACGGGCCATATCTAGTTCAACTGTGCTTAGGAAACTGACAAGAACAGTAGCTCCTCTTCAGTCCAATACACTGTACGTGCTGGGAACATACGCCATTGCTATTTGCTCTATGTATGTCAATGGGAACGCAATAGTGACTCTTTTTACCAGAAAACAACTCTTGCTCGTAGGACCAAAAACTGCATGTGATTCAACTCCATTTAGGACTGGGAAACAAACACTAGCTCGCCTTACAAGAAACACACTCTGCTTTTGAGTAAAGATCACTCTTCTACTCTACTGTGTTTCCTATAGGGCCAGAACAATGAGCTTGCTCAGAACAAAAGAACTGTGCTTCTTACACACACGGCCATATCTAATTCAATTCTGCTTAGGAAACTGACAATAACAGTAGATCCTCCTAAGTCCAATACACTGTACATGCTGCAAACAGACGCCAGTGCTATTTGTAATTTGTATGACAATTGGAGGGCAATAGTGACTCTTCTTACCAGAAAACAACTCTTGCTTGTAGGACAAGAAACTGCATGGGATTCAACTCCATTTAGGACTGGGAAACAAACGCTAGCTCGCCTTACAAGAAACACACTCTGCTTTTGAGAAAAGAGCACTCTTCTACTCTACTGTGTTTCCTATACAGCCAGAACAATGAGCTTCCTCAGAACAAAAGAATTGTGCTTCCTGCACACACGGGCCATATCCAGTTCAACTCTGCTTAGGAAACTGACAAGAACAGTAGCTCCTCTTCAGTCAAATACACTGTACTTGCTGGGAACAGACGCCAGTGCTATTTGCACTGTGTATGGCAATGGGAGCACAATAGTGACTCTTCTTACCAGAAAACAACTCTTGCTCGAAGGACAAGAAACTGCATGGGATTCAACACCATTTAGGACTGGGAAACATCACTAGCTCGCCTTACAAGAAATACACTCTGCTTTTGAGAAAAGAGCACACTTCTACTCTACTGTGTTTCCTATAGGGTCCGAAGAGTGAGCTTGCTCAGAACAAAAGAACTGTGCTTCCTACACACACGGGCCATATCTATTCCAACTCTTCTTAGGAAACTGACAAGAACAGTAGATCCTCTTCAGTCCAATACAGTGTACTTGATGGTAACAGACGGGAGTGCTATTTGCACTGTGTGTGGCAATGGGAGCTCAATAGTGACTTTCCTTACCAGAAAACAACTCTTGCTCGTAGGACCAGAAACTGCATGTGATTCAACTCCATTTATGACTGAAAAACAAACGCTAGCTCGCCTTACAAGAAACACACTCTGCTTTTGAGAAAAGGGCACTCTTCTACTCTACTGTGTTTCCTATAGGGCCAAAACAGTGAGCTTGCTCAGAACAAAAGAACTGTGCTTCCTACACACACGGCCATATCTAGTTCAATTCTGCTTAGGAAACTGACAAGAACAGTAGATCCTCTTCAGTCCAATACACTGTACATGCGGGGAATAGACGCCAGTGCTATTTGCCCTGTGTATTACAATAGGAGCGCAATAGTGACTCTTCTTACCAGAAAACAACTCTTGCTCGTAGGAACAGAAACTGCATGTGATTTTACTCCATTTAGGACTGGGAAACAAACGCTAGCTCATCTTACAAGAAACACACTCTGCTTTTAGGAAAGGGCACTCTTCTACTCTAATGTGTTTCCTATAGGGCCAGAAGAGTGAGCTTGCTCAGAACAAAAGAACTGTGCTTCCAACACACACCGACTATATTTAGTTCCATATGCTTAGGAAATTGACAAGAATAGTAGATACTCTTCAGTCCAATACACTGTACTTGCTGGGAACAGACGCGAGTGCTATTTGCCCTGTGTATGACAATGGGAGCGCAATAGTGACTCTTCTTACCAGAAAACAACTCTTGCTCGTATAACCAGAAACTGCATGTGATTCAACTCCATTTAGGACTGGGAAACAAACGCTAACTCGCCTTACAAGAAACACACTCTGCTTTTGAGAAAAGAGCATTCTTCTACTCTACTGTGTTTCCTATGGGATCCGAACAGTGAGCTTGCTTAGAACAGATGAAGTGTGCTTCCTACACACACGGGCCATATCCAGTTCAACTCTGCTTAGGAAACTGACAAGAACAGTAGCTCCTCTTCAGTCCAATACACTGTACTTGCTGGGAACAGACGCCAGTGCTATTTGCACTGTGTATGGCAATGGGAGCACAATAGTGACTCTTCTTACCAGAAAACAACTCTTGCTCATAGAACCAGAAACTGCATGGGATTCAACACCATTTAGGACTGGGAAACAAACACTAGCTCGCCTTACAAGAAATACACTCTGCTTTTGAGAAAAGAGCACACTTCTACTCTACTGTGTTTCCTATAAGGTCCGAAGAGTGAGCTTGCTCAGAACAAAAGAACTGTGCTTCCTACACACACGGGCCATATCTATTCCAACTATTCTTAGGAAACTGACAAGAACAGTAGATCCTCTTCAGTCCAATACACTGTACTTGATGGTAACAAACGGGAGTGCTATTTGCACTGTGTGTGGCAATGGGAGCGCAATAGTGACTTTCATTACCAGAAAACAACTCTTGCTCGTAGGACCAGAAACTGCATGAGATTCAACTCCATTTAGAACTGGGAAACAAACGCTAGCTCGCCTTACAATAAACACACTCTGCTTTTGAGAAAAGACAACTCATCTACTCTACTGTGTTTCCTATGGGGTCCGAACAGTGAGCTTGCTCCGAACAAAAGAACCGTGCTTCCTACACACACGGGCCATATCTAGTTCAACTCTGCTTAGGAAACTGACAAGAACAGTAGCTCCTCTTCAGTCCAATACACTGTACTTGCTGGGAACAGACGCCAGTGCTATTTGCACTGTGTATGGCAATGGGAGCGCAATAGTGACTCTTCTTTCCAGAAAACAACTCTTGCTCATGGGACCAAAAACTGCATGTGATTCAACTCCATTTAGGACTGGGAAACAAAAGCTAGCTCGCCTTACAAGAAACTCACTCTGCTTTTGAGAAAAGAGCAATCTTCTACACTAATGTGTTTCCTATAGGGCCAGAAAAGTGAGCTTGCTCAGAACAAAAGAACTGTGCTTCCTACACACACCGACTATATCTCCTTCAACTCTGCTTAGGAAACTGACAAGAACAGTAGCTCTTCTTCAGTCCAATACACTGTACTTTCTGGGAACAGACGCCAGAGCTATTTGTACTGTGTATGGCAATGGGAGCGCAATAGTGACTCTTCTTACCAGAAAACATCTCTTGCTCATAGGACCAAAAACTGCATGTGATTCAACTCCATTTAGGACTGGGAAACAAACGCTAGGTCGCCTTACAAGAAACACACTCTACTTTTGCGAAAAGGGCACTCTTCTACTCTACTGTGTTTCCTATAGGGCCAAAACAGTGAGCTTGCTCAGAACAAAAGAACTGTGCTTCCTACACACACGGCCATATCTAGTTCAATTCTGCTTAGGAAACTGACAAGAACAGTAGATCCTCTTCAGTCCAATACACTGTACATGCGGGGAATAGACGCCAGTGCTATTTGCCCTGTGTATTACAATAGGAGCGCAATAGTGACTCTTCTTACCAGAAAACAACTCTTGCTCATAGGAACAGAAACTGCATGTGATTTTACTCCATTTAGGACTGGGAAACAAACGCTAGCTCGTCTTACAAGAAACACACTCTGCTTTTAGGAAAGGGCACTCTTCTACTCTAATGTGTTTCCTAAAGTGCCAGAAGAGTGAGCTTGCTCAGAACAAAAGAACTGTGCTTCCAACACACACCGACTATATTTAGTTCCATATGCTTAGGAAACTGACAAGAATAGTAGATCCTCTTCAGTCCAATACACTGTACTTGCTGGGAACAGACGCGAGTGCTATTTGCCCTGTGTATGACAATGGGAGCACAATAGTGACTCTTCTTACCAGAAAACAACTCTTGCTCGTAAAACCAGAAACTGCATGTGATTCAACTCCATTTAGGACTGGGAAACAAACGCTAAATCGCCTTACAAGAAACACACTCTGCTTTTGAGAAAAGAGCACTCTTCTACTCTACTGTGTTTCCTATGGGATCCGAACAGTGAGCTTGCTTAGAACAGAAGAAGTGTGCTTCCTACACACACGTGCCATATCCAGTTCAACTCTGCTTAGGAAACTGACAAGAACAGTAGCTCCTCTTCAGTCAAATACACTGTACTTGCTGGGAACAGACGCCAGTGCTATTTGCACTGTGTATGGCAATGGGAGCACAATAGTGACTCTTCTTACCAGAAAACAACTCTTGCTCGTAGGACCAGAAACTGCATGGGATTCAACACCATTTAGGACTGGGAAACAAACACTAGCTCGCCTTACAAGAAATACACTCTGCTTTTGAGAAAAGAGCACACTTCTACTCTAATGTGTTTCCTATAGTGTCCGAAGAGTGAGCTTGCTCAGAACAAAAGAACTGTGCTTCCTACACACACGGGCCATATCTATTCCAACTCTTCTTAGGAAACTGACAAGAACAGTAGATCCTCTTCAGTCCAATACACTGTACTTGATGGTAACAGACGGGAGTGCTATTTGCACTGTGTGTGGCAATGGGAGCGCAACAGTGACTT
Organism: Peromyscus eremicus; assembly: GCF_949786415.1. NCBI lineage: Eukaryota > Metazoa > Chordata > Mammalia > Rodentia > Cricetidae > Peromyscus > Peromyscus eremicus. Next base: position 80,771 of record NW_026735569.1, on the reverse strand, counting down.
TCCTTACCAGAAAACAACTCTTGCTCGTAGGACCAGAAACTGCATGTGATTCAACTCCATTTATGAATGAAAAACAAATGCTAGCTCGCCTTACAAGAAACACACTCTGCTTTTGAGAAAAGGGCACTCTTCTACTCTACTGTGTTTCCTATAGGGCCAAAACAGTGAGCTTGCTCAGAACAAAAGAACTGTGCTTCCTACACACACGGCCATATCTAGTTCAATTCTGCTTAGGAAACTGACAAGAACAGTAGATCCTCTTCAGTCCAATACACTGTACATGCGGGGAATAGACGCCAGTGCTATTTGCCCTGTGTATTACAATAGGAGCGCAATAGTGACTCTTCTTACCAGAATACAACTCTTGCTCGTAGGAACAGAAACTGCATGTGATTTTACTCCATTTAGGACTGGGAAACAAACGCTAGCTCGTCTTACAAGAAACACACTCTGCTTTTAGGAAAGGGCACTCTTCTACTCTAATGTGTTTCCTATAGGGCCAGAAGAGTGAGCTTGCTCAGAACAAAAGAACTGTGCTTCCAACACACACCGACTATATTTAGTTCCATATGCTTAGGAAACTGACAAGAATAGTAGATCCTCTTCAGTCCAATACACTGTACTTGCTGGGAACAGACGCGAGTGCTATTTGCCCTGTGTATGACAATGGGAGCGCAATAGTGACTCTTCCTACCAGAAAACAACTCTTGCTCGTAAAACCAGAAACTGCATGTGATTCAACTCCATTTAGGACTGGGAAACAAACGCTAACACGCCTTACAAGAAACACACTCTGCTTTTGAGGAAAGAGCACTCTTCTACTCTACTGTGTTTCCTATGGGATCCGAACAGTGAGCTTGCTTAGAACAGATGAAGTGTGCTTCCTACACACACGGGCCATATCCAGTTCAACTCTGCTTAGGAAACTGACAAGAACAGTAGCTCCTCTTCAGTCAAATACACTGTACTTGCTGGGAACAGACGTCAGTGCTATTTGCACTGTGTATGGCAATGGGAGCACAATAGTGACTCTTCTTACCAGAAAACAACTCTTGCTCATAGGACCAGAAACTGCATGGGATTCAACACCATTTAGGACTGGGAAACAAACACTAGCTCGCCTTACAAGAAATACACTCTGCTTTTGAGAAAAGAGCACACTTCTACTCTACTGTGTTTCCTATAGGGTCCGAAGAGTGAGCTTGCTCAGAACAAAAGAACTGTGCTTCCTACACACACGGGCCATATCTATTCCAACTATTCTTAGGAAACTGACAAGAACAGTAGATCCTCTTCAGTCCAATACACTGTACTTGATGGTAACAGACGGGAGTGCTATTTGCACTGTGTGTGGCAATGGGAGCGCAATAGTGACTTTCATTACCAGAAAACAACTCTTGCTCATAGGACCAGAAACTGCATGAGATTCAACTCCATTTAGAACTGGGAAACAAACGCTAGCTCGCCTTACAATAAACACACTCTGCTTTTGAGAAAAGACAACTCATCTACTCTAATGTGTTTCCTATGGGGTCCGAACAGTGAGCTTGCTCCGAACAAAAGAACCGTGCTTCCTACACACACGGGCCATATCTAGTTCAACTCTGCTTAGGAAACTGACAAGAACAGTAGCTCCTCTTCAGTCCAATACACTGTACTTGCTGGGAACTGACGCCAGTGCTATTTGCACTGTGTATGGCAATGGGAGCGCAATAGTGACTCTTCTTTCCAGAAAACAACTCTTGCTCATGGGACCAAAAACTGCATGTGATTCAACTCCATTTAGGACTGGGAAACAAAAGCTAGCTCGCCTTACATGAAACTCACTCTGCTTTGGAGAAAAGAGCACTCTTCTACTCTAATGTGTTTCCTATAGGGCCAGAAAAGTGAGCTTGCTCAGAACAAAAGAACTGTGCTTCCTACACACACCGACTATATCTCGTTCAACTCTGCTTAGGAAACTGACAAGAACAGTAGCTCCTCTTCAGTCCAATACACTGTACTTGCTGGGAACAGACGCCAGTGCTATTTGTACTGTGTATGGCAATGGGAGCGCAATAGTGACTCTTCTTACCAGAAAACAACTCTTGCTCATAGGACCAAAAACTGCATGTGATTCAACTCCATTTAGGACTGGGAAACAAACGCTAGGTCGCCTTACAAGAAACACACTCTACTTTTGCGAAAAGGGCACTCTTCTACTCTACTGTGTTTCCTATAGGGCCAAAACAGTGAGCTTGCTCAGAACAAAAGAACTGTGCTTCCTACCCACACGGCCATATCTAGTTCAATTCTGCTTAGGAAACTGACAAGAACAGTAGATCCTCTTCAGTCCAATACACTGTACATGCTGGGAATAGACGCCAGTGCTATTTGCCCTGTGTATTACAATAGGAGCGCAATAGTGACTCTTCTTACCAGAAAACAACTCTTGCTCATAGGAACAGAAACTGCATGTGATTTTACTCCATTTAGGACTGGGAAACAAACGCTAGCTCGTCTTACAAGAAACACACTCTGCTTTTATGAAAGGGCACTCTTCTACTCTAATGTGTTTCCTAAAGTGCCAGAAGAGTGAGCTTGCTCAGAACAAAAGAACTGTGCTTCCAACACACACCGACTATATTTAGTTCCATATGCCTAGGAAACTGACAAGAAGAGTAGATCCTCTTCAGTCCAATACACTGTACTTGCTGGGAACAGACGCGAGTGCTATTTGCCCTGTGTATGACAATGGGAGCGCAATAGTGACTCTTCTTACCAGAAAACAACTCTTGCTCGTAAAACCAGAAACTGCATTTGATTCAACTCCATTTAGGACTGGGAAACAAACGCTAGCTCGCCTTACAAGAAACACACTCTGCTTTTGAGAAAAGAGCACTCTTCTACTCTACTGTGTTTCCTATGGGATCCGAAGAGTGAGCTTGCTCAGAACAGAAGAAGTGTGCTTCCTACACACACGGGCCATATCCAGTTCAACTCTGCTTAGGAAACTGACAAGAACAGTAGCTCCTCTTCAGTCAAATACACTGTAATTGCTGGGAACAGACGCCAGTGCTATTTGTTAAGTATTGCAATGGGAGCGCAATAGAGACTCTTCTTACCAGAAAACAACTCTTGCTCATAGGACCAAAAACTGCATGTGATTTAACTACATTTAGGACAGGGAAACAAACGGTAGCTCGCCTTACAAGAAACACACTCTGCTTTTGAGAAAAGAGCACTCATCTACTCTACTGTGTTTTCTATAGAGCCAGAACAGTGACCTTGCTCAGAACAAAAGAACTGTGCTTCCTACACACACGGCCATATCAAGTTGAATTCTGCTTAGGAAACTGACAATAACAGTAGAACCTCCTCAGTCCAATGCACTGTACATGCTGGGAACAGACGCCAGTGCTATTTGTAATGTTTATGACAATGGCAGCCCAATAGTGACTCTTTTTTCCAGAAAACAACACTTTCTTGTAGGACCAAAAACTGCATGTGATTCAACTCCATTTAGGACTGGAAACAAACGCCAGCTGGCCTTAAAAGAACCACACTCTGCTTTTGAGAAAAGAGCACTCTTCTACTCTACTGTGTTTCCTATAGGGCCAGGACAGTGAGCTTTCTCAGAACAAAAGAAGTGTGCTTCCTGCACACACGGGCCATATCTAGATCAATTCTGCAGAGGAAAATGACAAGAACAGCAGATCCTCTTCAGTCCAATACACTGTACATGCTGGGAACAGACGCAGGGCTATTTGCCGTGTGTACGACAATGGGAGCACAATAGTGACTCTTGTTTTGAGAAAACAACTCTTGCTCGTAGAACTAGAAACTGCATGTGATTCAACTCCATTTAGGACTGGGAAACAAACGCTAGCTCGCCTTACAAGAAACACACTCTGCTTTTGAGAAAAGGGTAATCTTCTACTCTACTGTGTTTCCTACAGGGCCAAAACAGTGAGGTTGCTCAGAACAAAAGAACTCTGCTTCCTACAAACACGGGCCATATCTAGTTCAACTCTGCTTAAGAAACTGACAAGAACAGTAGCTCCTCTTCAGTCCAATACACTGTACTTGCTGGAAACAGACGCCAGTGCTGTTTGCCCTGTGTATGACAATGGGAGTGCAATTGTGACTCTTCTTACCAGAAAACAACTCTTGCTCGTAGGACCAGAAACTGCATGAGATTCAACTCCATTTAGGACTGGGAAACCAAACCTAGCTCGCCTTACAAGAAACACACTCTGCTTCTGAGAAAAGGGCACTCTTCTACTCTACTGTGTTTTTTATGGGGTCCGAACAGTGAGCTTGCTCAGAACAAAAGAACTGTGCTTCCTACACAGACGGGCCATATTTGGTTCAACTCTGCTTAGGAAACTGACAAGAACAGTAGCTCCTCTTCAGTCCAAAACACTGTACTTGCTGGGAACAGACGCGAGTGCTATTTGCACTCTGTATGGCAATGGGAGCCCAATAGTGACTTTCCTTACCAGAAAATAACTCTTGTTCATAGGACCAAAAACTGCATGTGATTCATCTCCATTTAGGACTGGGAAACAAACGCAGGCTTGCCTTATAAGAAACACACTGTGATTTTGAGAAAAGGGCACTATTCTACTCTACTGTGTTTCCTATAGTGCCAAAAAAGTAAGCTTGCTCAGAACAAAAGAACTGTGCTTCCTACACACACGGGCCATATATAGTTCAACTCTGCTTAGGAAACTGACAAGAACAGTAGATCCTCTTCAGTCCAATACACTGTACATGCTGGGAACAGACGCCAGGGCTGTTTGCCCTGTGTATGACAATGACAGTGCAATAGTGACTCTTCTTACCAGAAAACAACTCTTGCTCGTAGGACCAGAAACTGCATGGGATTCAACTCCATTTAGGACTGGGAAACAAACGCTAGCTCACCTTACAAGAAACACATTCTGCTTCTGAGAATAGGGCACTCATCTACTCTACTGTGTTTCCTATTGGGTCCGAACAGTGTGCTTGCTCAGAACAAAAGAACTGTGCTTCCTACACACACGGGCCATATCTAGTTCAACTCTGCTTTAGAAACTGACAAGAACAGTAGCTCCTCTTCAGTCCAATACACTGTACTTGCTGGGCACAGACTCGAGTGCTATTTGCACTGTGCATGGGAATGGGAGCGCAATATTGACTTTCCTTACCAGAAAACAACTCTTGCTCATGGGACCGAAAACTGCATGTGATTCAACTCCATTTAGGACTGGGAAACAAACCCTAGCTCGCCTTACAAGAAACACACTCTGCTTTTGAGAAAAGAGCACTCTTCTACTCTATTGTGTTTCCTACAGGGCCAAAAGAGTGAGCTTGCTCAGAACAAAAGAACTGTGCTTCCTACACAAACGTCCATATCTAGTTCAATTCTGCTTAGGAAACTGACAAGAACAGTAGATCCTCTTCAGTCCAATACACTGTACATGCTGTTAATAGACGCCAGTGCTATTTGCCCTGTGTATGACAATGGGAGCTCAAGAGTGACTCTTCTTACCAGAAAACAACTCTTGCTCATAAGACCAGAAACTGCATGTGATTCAACTCCATTTAGAACTGGGAAAAAAACGCTAGCTCGCCTTACAAGAAACATACTCTGCTTTTGAGAAAAGAGCACTCTTCTACTCTAACGTGTTTCCTATAGGGCCAAAACAGTGAGCTTGCTCAGAACAAAAGAACTCTGCTTCCTACACACACGGGCCATATCTAGTTCAATTCTGCTTAGGAAACTGACAAGAACAGTAACTCCTCTTCAGTCCAATACACTGTAATTGCTGGGAACAGACGAGAGTGTTATTTGCACTGTGTATGGAAATGGGAGCTCATTAGTGACTCTTCTTACCAGAAAACAACTCTTGCTCGTAGGACCAGAAACTGCATGAGATTCAACTCCATTTAGGACTGGGAAACAAACGCTAGCTCGCCTTACAAGAAACACACTCTGCTTTTGAGAAAAGGGTACTCTTCTACTCTACTGTGTTTCCTATAGGGCCAAAACAGTGAGCTTGCTCAGAACAAAAGAACTCTGCTTCCTACACACACGGGCCATATCTAGTTCAACTCTGCTTAAGAAACTGACAAGAACAGTACATCCTCTTCAGTCCAATACACTGCACATGCTGGGAACAGACGCCAGTGCTATTTGCCCTGTGTATAGCAATGGGAGCGCAATAGTGACTCTTCTTTCCAGAAAACAACTCTTGCTCGTAGGACCAAAAACTGCATGTGATTCAACTCCATTTAGAACTGGGAAACAAATGCTAGCTCACCTTACAATAAACACACTCTACTTTTGAGAAAAGAGAGCTTTTCTAGTCTACTGTGTTTCCTACGGGGTCCAAACAGTGAGCTTGCTCCGAACAAAAGAACCGTGCTTCCTACACACACGGGCCATATCTAGTTCAACTCTGCTTAGGAAACTGACAAGAACAGTAGCTCCTCTTCAGTCCAATACACTGTACTTGCTGTGAACAGACGCCAGTGCTATTTGCACTGTGTATGGCAATGTGAGCGCAATAGTGACTCTTCTTTCCAGAAAACAACTCTTGTTCGCAGGACCAGAAACTGCATGTGATTCAACTCCATTTAGGACTGGGAAACAAATGATAGCTCCCTTACAAGAAACACACTCTGCTTTTGAGAAAAGAGCACTCTTCTACTCTACTGTGTTTCCTAAAGGGCCAAAACAGTGAGCTTGCTCAGAACAAAAGAACTGTGCTTCCTAGACACATGGCCATATCTGGTTCAATTCTGCTTAAGAAACTGACAAGAACAGTAGATCCTCTACAGTCTAATACACTGTACATGCTGGGAATAGACGCCAGTGCTATTTGCCTTGTGTATGACAATGGGAGCGCAATATTGTCTCTTCTTACCAGAGAACAACTCTTGCTCGTAGGACCAGAAACTGCCTGTGATTCAACTCCATTTAGGACTGGGAAACAAATGCTAGCTTGCCTTACAAGAAACACACTCTGCTTTTGAGAAAAGAGCACTCTTCTACTCTAATGTGTTTCCGATAAGCCCAGAACAGTGAGCTTGCTCAGAAAAAAGGAACTGTGCTTCCTACACACAAGGGCCATATCTAGTTCAACTCTACTTAGGAAACTGAAAGAACAGTAGCTCCTCTTCAGTCCAATACACTGTACTTAATGGGAACAGATGCGAGTGTTATTTGCACTGTGTATGGCAATGGGAGCACAATAGTGACTTTCCTTACCAGAAAACAACTCTTGCTCATAGGACCAAAAACTGCATGTGATTCAACTCCATTTAGGACTGGGAAACAAACACTAGCTCGCCTTACAAGAAACACATTCTGCTTTTGAGTAAAGATCACTCTTCTACTCTACTGTGTTTCCTATAGGGCCAGAACAGTGAGCTTGCTCAGAACAAAAGAACTGTGCTTCCTACACACACGGCCATATCTAATTCAATTCTGCTTAGGAAACTGACAATAACAGTAGATCCTCCTCAGTCCAATACACTGTACATGCTGGGAACAGACGCCAGTGCTATTTGTAATTTGTGACAATTGGAGCGCAATAGTGACTCTTCTTACCAGAAGACAACTCTTGCTTGTAGGACCAGAACCTGCATGGGATTCAACACCATTTAGGACTGGGAAACAAACACATACTCGCCTTATAAGAAACACCCTCTTTTTTTGAGAAAAGAGAACTCTTCTACTCTACTGTGTTTCCTATGGGATCCGAACAGTGAGCTTGCTCAGAACAAAAGAACTGTGCTTCCTACACATACGGGCCATATCTAGTTCAACTCTGCTTAGGAAACTGACAAGAACAGTAGATCCTCTTCAGTCCAATACACTGTACATGCTGGGAATAGACGCCAGTGCTATTTGCCCTGTGTATGACAATGGGAGCGCAATAGTGACTCTTCTTACCAGAAGACAACTCTTGCTTGTAGGACCAGAAACTGCATGGGATTCAACTCCATTAAGGACTGGGAAACAAACGCTAGCTTTCCTTACAAGAAACACACTCTGCTTTTCAGAAAAGTGCACTCTTCTACTCTAATGTGATTCCTATAGAGCCAGAAGAGTGAGCTTGCTCAGAACAAAAGAACTGTGCTTCCTACACACACCGACTATATTTAGTTCAACTCTGCTTAGGAAACGGACAAGAAAAGTAGATCCTCTTCAGTCCAATACACTGCACATGCTGGGAACAGACGCCAGTGCTATTTGCCCTGTGTATGACAATGAGAGCGCAATAGTGACTCTTCTTACCAGAAAACAACTCTTGCTCGAAGGACCAAAAACTGCATGTGATTCAACTCCATTTAGGACTGCAAAACAAACGCTAGCTCCCTTACAAGAAACACACTCTGCTTTTGAGAAAAGAGCACTCCTCTACTCTACTGTGTTTCCTAAAAGGCCAAAACAGTGAGCTTGCTCAGAACAAAAGAACTGTGCTTCCTACACACACGGCCATATCTAGTTCAATTCTGCTTAGGAAACTGACAAGAGTAGTAGATCCTCTTCAGTCCAATACACTGTACTTAATGGGAACAGATGGGATTGTTATTTGCACTGTGTATGGCAATGGGAGCACAATAGTGACTTTCCTTACCAGAAAACAACTCTTGCTCGTAGGACCAAAAACTGCATGTGATTCAACTCCATTTAGGACTGGGAAACAAACACTAGCTCGCCTTACAAGAAACACATTCTGCTTTTGAGTAGAGATCACTCTTCTACTCTACTGTGTTTCCTATAGGGTCAGAACAGTGACCTTGCGCAGAACAAAAGAACTGTGCTTCCTACACATATGGCCATATCTAATTCAATTCTGCTTAGGAAACTGACAATAACAGTAGATCCTCCTCAGTCCAATACACTGTACATGCTGGGAACAGACGCCAGTGCTATTTGTAATTTGTATGACAATTGGAGCGCAATAGTGACTCTTCTTACCAGAAGACAACTCTTGCTTGTAGGACCAGAAACTGCATGGGATTCAACTCCATTTTTGACTGGGAAACAAACACATGCTCGCCTTATAAGAAACACACTCTGCTTTTGAGAAAAGAGCACTCTTCTACTCTAATGTGATTCCTATAGAGCCAGAAGAGTGAGCTTGCTCAGAACAAAAGAACTGTGCTTCCTACACACACACCGACTATATTTAGTTCAACTCTGCTTAGGAAACGGACAAGAAAAGTAGATCCTCTTCAGTCCAATACACTGCACATGCTGGGAACAGACGCCAGTGCTATTTGCCCTGTGTATAGCAATGGGAGCGCAATAGTGACTCTTGTTTCCAGAAAACAACTCTTGCTCGTAGGACCAAAAACTGCATGTGATTCAACTCCATTTAGGCCTGGAAAACAAACGCGAGCTCGCCTTACAGGAAACACACTCTGCTTTAGAGAAAAGAGCACTCTTCTACTCTACTCTGTTTCTTAAGGGGTCCAAACAGTGTGCTTGCTCAGAACAAAAGCACTGTGCTTCCTACACACACCGACTATATTTAGTTCAACTCTGCTTAGGAAACTGACAAGAACAGTAGATCCTCTTCAGTCCAATACACTGTACATGCTGGGAACAGACGCCAGTGCTATTTGCCCTGTGTATGACAATGAGAGCGCAATAGTGACTCTTCTTACCAGAAAACAACTCTTGCTCGAAGGACCAAAAACTGCATGTGATTCAACTCCATTTGGACTGCAAAACAAACGCTAGCTCCCTTACAAGAAACACACTCTGCTTTTGAGAAAAGAGCACTCTTCTACTCTACTGTGTTTCCTAAAAACCCAAAACAGTGAGCTTGCTCAGAACAAAAGAACTGTGCTTCCTACACACACGGCCATATCTAGTTCAATTCTGCTTAGGAAACTGACAAGAGTAGTAGATCCTCTTCAGTCCAATACACTGTACTTAATGGGAACAGATGGGATTGTTATTTGCACTGTGTATGGCAATGGGAGCACAATAGTGACTTTCCTTACCAGAAAACAACTCTTGCTCGTAGGACCAAAAACTGCATGTGATTCAACTCCATTTAGGACTGGGAAACAAACACTAGCTCGCCTTACAAGAAACACATTCTGCTTTTGAGTAGAGATCACTCTTCTACTCTAACGTGTTTCCTATAGGGCCAAAACAGTGAGCTTGCTCAGAACAAAAGAACTCTGCTTCCTACACACACGGGCCATATCTAGTTCAATTCTGCTTAGGAAACTGACAAGAACAGTAACTCCTCTTCAGTCCAATACACTGTACTTGCTGGGAACAGACGAGAGTGTTATTTGCACTGTGTATGGAAATGGGAGCTCATTAGTGACTCTTCTTACCAGAAAACAACTCTTGCTCGTAGGACCAGAAACTGCATGAGATTCAACTCCATTTAGGACTGGGAAACAAACGCTAGCTCGCCTTACAAGAAACACACTCTGCTTTTGAGAAAAGGGTACTCTTCTACTCTACTGTGTTTCCTATAGGGCCAAAACAGTGAGCTTGCTCAGAACAAAAGAACTCTGCTTCCTACACACACGGGCCATATCTAGTTCAACTCTGCTTAAGAAACTGACAAGAACAGTACATCCTCTTCAGTCCAATACACTGCACATGCTGGGAACAGACGCCAGTGCTATTTGCCCTGTGTATAGCAATGGGAGCGCAATAGTGACTCTTCTTTCCAGAAAACAACTCTTGCTCGTAGGACCAAAAACTGCATGTGATTCAACTCCATTTAGAACTGGGAAACAAATGCTAGCTCACCTTACAATAAACACACTCTACTTTTGAGAAAAGAGAGCTTTTCTAGTCTACTGTGTTTCCTACGGGGTCCAAACAGTGAGCTTGCTCCGAACAAAAGAACCGTGCTTCCTACACACACGGGCCATATCTAGTTCAACTCTGCTTAGGAAACTGACAAGAACAGTAGCTCCTCTTCAGTCCAATACACTGTACTTGCTGTGAACAGACGCCAGTGCTATTTGCACTGTGTATGGCAATGTGAGCGCAATAGTGACTCTTCTTTCCAGAAAACAACTCTTGTTCGCAGGACCAGAAACTGCATGTGATTCAACTCCATTTAGGACTGGGAAACAAATGATAGCTCCCTTACAAGAAACACACTCTGCTTTTGAGAAAAGAGCACTCTTCTACTCTACTGTGTTTCCTAAAGGGCCAAAACAGTGAGCTTGCTCAGAACAAAAGAACTGTGCTTCCTAGACACATGGCCATATCTGGTTCAATTCTGCTTAAGAAACTGACAAGAACAGTAGATCCTCTACAGTCTAATACACTGTACATGCTGGGAATAGACGCCAGTGCTATTTGCCTTGTGTATGACAATGGGAGCGCAATATTGTCTCTTCTTACCAGAGAACAACTCTTGCTCGTAGGACCAGAAACTGCCTGTGATTCAACTCCATTTAGGACTGGGAAACAAATGCTAGCTTGCCTTACAAGAAACACACTCTGCTTTTGAGAAAAGAGCACTCTTCTACTCTAATGTGTTTCCGATAAGCCCAGAACAGTGAGCTTGCTCAGAAAAAAGGAACTGTGCTTCCTACACACAAGGGCCATATCTAGTTCAACTCTACTTAGGAAACTGAAAGAACAGTAGCTCCTCTTCAGTCCAATACACTGTACTTAATGGGAACAGATGCGAGTGTTATTTGCACTGTGTATGGCAATGGGAGCACAATAGTGACTTTCCTTACCAGAAAACAACTCTTGCTCATAGGACCAAAAACTGCATGTGATTCAACTCCATTTAGGACTGGGAAACAAACACTAGCTCGCCTTACAAGAAACACATTCTGCTTTTGAGTAAAGATCACTCTTCTACTCTACTGTGTTTCCTATAGGGCCAGAACAGTGAGCTTGCTCAGAACAAAAGAACTGTGCTTCCTACACACACGGCCATATCTAATTCAATTCTGCTTAGGAAACTGACAATAACAGTAGATCCTCCTCAGTCCAATACACTGTACATGCTGGGAACAGACGCCAGTGCTATTTGTAATTTGTGACAATTGGAGCGCAATAGTGACTCTTCTTACCAGAAGACAACTCTTGCTTGTAGGACCAGAACCTGCATGGGATTCAACACCATTTAGGACTGGGAAACAAACACATACTCGCCTTATAAGAAACACCCTCTTTTTTTGAGAAAAGAGAACTCTTCTACTCTACTGTGTTTCCTATGGGATCCGAACAGTGAGCTTGCTCAGAACAAAAGAACTGTGCTTCCTACACATACGGGCCATATCTAGTTCAACTCTGCTTAGGAAACTGACAAGAACAGTAGATCCTCTTCAGTCCAATACACTGTACATGCTGGGAATAGACGCCAGTGCTATTTGCCCTGTGTATGACAATGGGAGCGCAATAGTGACTCTTCTTACCAGAAGACAACTCTTGCTTGTAGGACCAGAAACTGCATGGGATTCAACTCCATTAAGGACTGGGAAACAAACGCTAGCTTTCCTTACAAGAAACACACTCTGCTTTTCAGAAAAGTGCACTCTTCTACTCTAATGTGATTCCTATAGAGCCAGAAGAGTGAGCTTGCTCAGAACAAAAGAACTGTGCTTCCTACACACACCGACTATATTTAGTTCAACTCTGCTTAGGAAACGGACAAGAAAAGTAGATCCTCTTCAGTCCAATACACTGCACATGCTGGGAACAGACGCCAGTGCTATTTGCCCTGTGTATGACAATGAGAGCGCAATAGTGACTCTTCTTACCAGAAAACAACTCTTGCTCGAAGGACCAAAAACTGCATGTGATTCAACTCCATTTAGGACTGCAAAACAAACGCTAGCTCCCTTACAAGAAACACACTCTGCTTTTGAGAAAAGAGCACTCCTCTACTCTACTGTGTTTCCTAAAAGGCCAAAACAGTGAGCTTGCTCAGAACAAAAGAACTGTGCTTCCTACACACACGGCCATATCTAGTTCAATTCTGCTTAGGAAACTGACAAGAGTAGTAGATCCTCTTCAGTCCAATACACTGTACTTAATGAGAACAGATGGGATTGTTATTTGCACTGTGTATGGCAATGGGAGCACAATAGTGACTTTCCTTACCAGAAAACAACTCTTGCTCGTAGGACCAAAAACTGCATGTGATTCAACTCCATTTAGGACTGGGAAACAAACACTAGCTCGCCTTACAAGAAACACATTCTGCTTTTGAGTAGAGATCACTCTTCTACTCTACTGTGTTTCCTATAGGGTCAGAACAGTGACCTTGCGCAGAACAAAAGAACTGTGCTTCCTACACATATGGCCATATCTAATTCAATTCTGCTTAGGAAACTGACAATAACAGTAGATCCTCCTCAGTCCAATACACTGTACATGCTGGGAACAGACGCCAGTGCTATTTGTAATTTGTATGACAATTGGAGCGCAATAGTGACTCTTCTTACCAGAAGACAACTCTTGCTTGTAGGACCAGAAACTGCATGGGATTCAACTCCATTTTTGACTGGGAAACAAACACATGCTCGCCTTATAAGAAACACACTCTGCTTTTGAGAAAAGAGCACTCTTCTACTCTAATGTGATTCCTATAGAGCCAGAAGAGTGAGCTTGCTCAGAACAAAAGAACTGTGCTTCCTACACACACACCGACTATATTTAGTTCAACTCTGCTTAGGAAACGGACAAGAAAAGTAGATCCTCTTCAGTCCAATACACTGCACATGCTGGGAACAGACGCCAGTGCTATTTGCCCTGTGTATAGCAATGGGAGCGCAATAGTGACTCTTGTTTCCAGAAAACAACTCTTGCTCGTAGGACCAAAAACTGCATGTGATTCAACTCCATTTAGGCCTGGAAAACAAACGCGAGCTCGCCTTACAGGAAACACACTCTGCTTTAGAGAAAAGAGCACTCTTCTACTCTACTCTGTTTCTTAAGGGGTCCAAACAGTGTGCTTGCTCAGAACAAAAGCACTGTGCTTCCTACACACACCGACTATATTTAGTTCAACTCTGCTTAGGAAACTGACAAGAACAGTAGATCCTCTTCAGTCCAATACACTGTACATGCTGGGAACAGACGCCAGTGCTATTTGCCCTGTGTATGACAATGAGAGCGCAATAGTGACTCTTCTTACCAGAAAACAACTCTTGCTCGAAGGACCAAAAACTGCATGTGATTCAACTCCATTTAGGACTGCAAAACAAACGCTAGCTCCCTTACAAGAAACACACTCTGCTTTTGAGAAAAGAGCACTCTTCTACTCTACTGTGTTTCCTAAAAGGCCAAAACAGTGAGCTTGCTCAGAACAAAAGAACTGTGCTTCCTACACACACGGCCATATCTAGTTCAATTCTGCTTAGGAAACTGACAAGAGTAGTAGATCCTCTTCAGTCCAATACACTGTACTTAATGGGAACAGATGGGATTGTTATTTGCACTGTGTATGGCAATGGGAGCACAATAGTGACTTTCCTTACCAGAAAACAACTCTTGCTCGTAGGACCAAAAACTGCATGTGATTCAACTCCATTTAGGACTGGGAAACAAACACTAGCTCGCCTTACAAGAAACACATTCTGCTTTTGAGTAGAGATCACTCTTCTACTCTAACGTGTTTCCTATAGGGCCAAAACAGTGAGCTTGCTCAGAACAAAAGAACTCTGCTTCCTACACACACGGGCCATATCTAGTTCAATTCTGCTTAGGAAACTGACAAGAACAGTAACTCCTCTTCAGTCCAATACACTGTACTTGCTGGGAACAGACGAGAGTGTTATTTGCACTGTGTATGGAAATGGGAGCTCATTAGTGACTCTTCTTACCAGAAAACAACTCTTGCTCGTAGGACCAGAAACTGCATGAGATTCAACTCCATTTAGGACTGGGAAACAAACGCTAGCTCGCCTTACAAGAAACACACTCTGCTTTTGAGAAAAGGGTACTCTTCTACTCTACTGTGTTTCCTATAGGGCCAAAACAGTGAGCTTGCTCAGAACAAAAGAACTCTGCTTCCTACACACACGGGCCATATCTAGTTCAACTCTGCTTAAGAAACTGACAAGAACAGTACATCCTCTTCAGTCCAATACACTGCACATGCTGGGAACAGACGCCAGTGCTATTTGCCCTGTGTATAGCAATGGGAGCGCAATAGTGACTCTTCTTTCCAGAAAACAACTCTTGCTCGTAGGACCAAAAACTGCATGTGATTCAACTCCATTTAGAACTGGGAAACAAATGCTAGCTCACCTTACAATAAACACACTCTACTTTTGAGAAAAGAGAGCTTTTCTAGTCTACTGTGTTTCCTACGGGGTCCAAACAGTGAGCTTGCTCCGAACAAAAGAACCGTGCTTCCTACACACACGGGCCATATCTAGTTCAACTCTGCTTAGGAAACTGACAAGAACAGTAGCTCCTCTTCAGTCCAATACACTGTACTTGCTGTGAACAGACGCCAGTGCTATTTGCACTGTGTATGGCAATGTGAGCGCAATAGTGACTCTTCTTTCCAGAAAACAACTCTTGTTCGCAGGACCAGAAACTGCATGTGATTCAACTCCATTTAGGACTGGGAAACAAATGATAGCTCCCTTACAAGAAACACACTCTGCTTTTGAGAAAAGAGCACTCTTCTACTCTACTGTGTTTCCTAAAGGGCCAAAACAGTGAGCTTGCTCAGAACAAAAGAACTGTGCTTCCTAGACACATGGCCATATCTGGTTCAATTCTGCTTAAGAAACTGACAAGAACAGTAGATCCTCTACAGTCTAATACACTGTACATGCTGGGAATAGACGCCAGTGCTATTTGCCTTGTGTATGACAATGGGAGCGCAATATTGTCTCTTCTTACCAGAGAACAACTCTTGCTCGTAGGACCAGAAACTGCCTGTGATTCAACTCCATTTAGGACTGGGAAACAAATGCTAGCTTGCCTTACAAGAAACACACTCTGCTTTTGAGAAAAGAGCACTCTTCTACTCTACTGTGTTTCCTAAAGGGCCAAAACAGTGAGCTTGCTCAGAACAAAAGAACTGTGCTTCCTAGACACATGGCCATATCTGGTTCAATTCTGCTTAAGAAACTGACAAGAACAGTAGATCCTCTACAGTCTAATACACTGTACATGCTGGGAATAGACGCCAGTGCTATTTGCCTTGTGTATGACAATGGGAGCGCAATATTGTCTCTTCTTACCAGAGAACAACTCTTGCTCGTAGGACCAGAAACTGCCTGTGATTCAACTCCATTTAGGACTGGGAAACAAATGCTAGCTTGCCTTACAAGAAACACACTCTACTTTTGAGAAAAGAGCACTCTTCTACTCTAATGTGTTTCCGATAAGCCCAGAACAGTGAGCTTGCTCAGAAAAAAGGAACTGTGCTTCCTACACACAAGGGCCATATCTAGTTCAACTCTACTTAGGAAACTGAAAGAACAGTAGCTCCTCTTCAGTCCAATACACTGTACTTAATGGGAACAGATGCGAGTGTTATTTGCACTGTGTATGGCAATGGGAGCACAATAGTGACTTTCCTTACCAGAAAACAACTCTTGCTCATAGGACCAAAAACTGCATGTGATTCAACTCCATTTAGGACTGGGAAACAAACACTAGCTCGCCTTACAAGAAACACATTCTGCTTTTGAGTAAAGATCACTCTTCTACTCTACTGTGTTTCCTATAGGGCCAGAACAGTGAGCTTGCTCAGAACAAAAGAACTGTGCTTCCTACACACACGGCCATATCTAATTCAATTCTGCTTAGGAAACTGACAATAACAGTAGATCCTCCTCAGTCCAATACACTGTACATGCTGGGAACAGACGCCAGTGCTATTTGTAATTTGTGACAATTGGAGCGCAATAGTGACTCTTCTTACCAGAAGACAACTCTTGCTTGTAGGACCAGAACCTGCATGGGATTCAACACCATTTAGGACTGGGAAACAAACACATACTCGCCTTATAAGAAACACCCTCTTTTTTTGAGAAAAGAGAACTCTTCTACTCTACTGTGTTTCCTATGGGATCCGAACAGTGAGCTTGCTCAGAACAAAAGAACTGTGCTTCCTACACATACGGGCCATATCTAGTTCAACTCTGCTTAGGAAACTGACAAGAACAGTAGATCCTCTTCAGTCCAATACACTGTACATGCTGGGAATAGACGCCAGTGCTATTTGCCCTGTGTATGACAATGGGAGCGCAATAGTGACTCTTCTTACCAGAAGACAACTCTTGCTTGTAGGACCAGAAACTGCATGGGATTCAACTCCATTAAGGACTGGGAAACAAACGCTAGCTTTCCTTACAAGAAACACACTCTGCTTTTCAGAAAAGTGCACTCTTCTACTCTAATGTGATTCCTATAGAGCCAGAAGAGTGAGCTTGCTCAGAACAAAAGAACTGTGCTTCCTACACACACCGACTATATTTAGTTCAACTCTGCTTAGGAAACGGACAAGAAAAGTAGATCCTCTTCAGTCCAATACACTGCACATGCTGGGAACAGACGCCAGTGCTATTTGCCCTGTGTATAGCAATGGGAGCGCAATAGTGACTCTTGTTTCCAGAAAACAACTCTTGCTCGTAGGACCAAAAACTGCATGTGATTCAACTCCATTTAGGCCTGGAAAACAAACGCGAGCTCGCCTTACAGGAAACACACTCTGCTTTAGAGAAAAGAGCACTCTTCTACTCTACTCTGTTTCTTATGGGGTCCAAACAGTGTGCTTGCTCAGAACAAAAGCACTGTGCTTCCTACACACACCGACTATATTTAGTTCAACTCTGCTTAGGAAACTGACAAGAACAGTAGATCCTCTTCAGTCCAATACACTGTACATGCTGGGAACAGACGCCAGTGCTATTTGCCCTGTGTATGACAATGAGAGCGCAATAGTGACTCTTCTTACCAGAAAACAACTCTTGCTCGAAGGACCAAAAACTGCATGTGATTCAACTCCATTTAGGACTGCAAAACAAACGCTAGCTCCCTTACAAGAAACACACTCTGCTTTTGAGAAAAGAGCACTCCTCTACTCTACTGTGTTTCCTAAAAGGCCAAAACAGTGAGCTTGCTCAGAACAAAAGAACTGTGCTTCCTACACACACGGCCATATCTAGTTCAATTCTGCTTAGGAAACTGACAAGAGTAGTAGATCCTCTTCAGTCCAATACACTGTACTTAATGGGAACAGATGGGATTGTTATTTGCACTGTGTATGGCAATGGGAGCACAATAGTGACTTTCCTTACCAGAAAACAACTCTTGCTCGTAGGACCAAAAACTGCATGTGATTCAACTCCATTTAGGACTGGGAAACAAACACTAGCTCGCCTTACAAGAAACACATTCTGCTTTTGAGTAGAGATCACTCTTCTACTCTACTGTGTTTCCTATAGGGTCAGAACAGTGACCTTGCGCAGAACAAAAGAACTGTGCTTCCTACACATATGGCCATATCTAATTCAATTCTGCTTAGGAAACTGACAATAACAGTAGATCCTCCTCAGTCCAATACACTGTACATGCTGGGAACAGACGCCAGTGCTATTTGTAATTTGTATGACAATTGGAGCGCAATAGTGACTCTTCTTACCAGAAGACAACTCTTGCTTGTAGGACCAGAAACTGCATGGGATTCAACTCCATTTTTGACTGGGAAACAAACACATGCTCGCCTTATAAGAAACACACTCTGCTTTTGAGAAAAGAGCACTCTTCTACTCTAATGTGATTCCTATAGAGCCAGAAGAGTGAGCTTGCTCAGAACAAAAGAACTGTGCTTCCTACACACACACCGACTATATTTAGTTCAACTCTGCTTAGGAAACGGACAAGAAAAGTAGATCCTCTTCAGTCCAATACACTGCACATGCTGGGAACAGACGCCAGTGCTATTTGCCCTGTGTATAGCAATGGGAGCGCAATAGTGACTCTTGTTTCCAGAAAACAACTCTTGCTCGTAGGACCAAAAACTGCATGTGATTCAACTCCATTTAGGCCTGGAAAACAAACGCGAGCTCGCCTTACAGGAAACACACTCTGCTTTAGAGAAAAGAGCACTCTTCTACTCTACTCTGTTTATTATGGGGTCCAAACAGTGTGCTTGCTCAGAACAAAAGCACTGTGCTTCCTACACACACCGACTATATTTAGTTCAACTCTGCTTAGGAAACTGACAAGAACAGTAGATCCTCTTCAGTCCAATACACTGTACATGCTGGGAACAGACGCCAGTGCTATTTGCCCTGTGTATGACAATGAGAGCGCAATAGTGACTCTTCTTACCAGAAAACAACTCTTGCTCGAAGGACCAAAAACTGCATGTGATTCAACTCCATTTAGGACTGCAAAACAAACGCTAGCTCCCTTACAAGAAACACACTCTGCTTTTGAGAAAAGAGCACTCTTCTACTCTACTGTGTTTCCTAAAAGGCCAAAACAGTGAGCTTGCTCAGAACAAAAGAACTGTGCTTCCTACACACACGGCCATATCTAGTTCAATTCTGCTTAGGAAACTGACAAGAGTAGTAGATCCTCTTCAGTCCAATACACTGTACTTAATAGGAACAGATGGGATTGTTATTTGCACTGTGTATGGCAATGGGAGCACAATAGTGACTTTCCTTACCAGAAAACAACTCTTGCTCGTAGGACCAAAAACTGCATGTGATTCAACTCCATTTAGGACTGGGAAACAAACACTAGCTCGCCTTACAAGAAACACATTCTGCTTTTGAGTAGAGATCACTCTTCTACTCTACTGTGTTTCCTATAGGGTCAGAACAGTGACCTTGCGCAGAACAAAAGAACTGTGCTTCCTACACATATGGCCATATCTAATTCAATTCTACTTAGGAAACTGACAATAACAGTAGATCCTCCTCAGTCCAATACACTGTACATGCTGGGAACAGACGCCAGTGCTATTTGTAATTTGTATGACAATTGGAGCGCAATAGTGACTCTTCTTACCAGAAGACAACTCTTGCTTGTAGGACCAGAAACTGCATGGGATTCAACTCCATTTTTGACTGGGAAACAAACACATGCTCGCCTTATAAGAAACACACTCTGCTTTTGAGAAAAGAGCACTCTTCTACTCTACTATGTTTCCTATGGGGTCCAAACAGTGAGCTTGCTCAGAACAAAAGAACTGTGCTTCCTACACACACGGGCCATATCTATTTCAACTCTGCTTAGGAAACTGACAAGAACAGTAGCTCCTCTTCAGTCCAATACTGCTGTTGGATGTATGGCAAATGTGTTGCTAATTAATCAATAAAACACTGATTGGCCGTTGGCTAGGCAAGAAGTATAGGCGGGGCAAGGAGAAGAATAAAGCTGGGAAGTGGAAGGCTGAGTCAGAGAGACACTGCCAGCCGCCACGATGAGAAACAGCTTGTGAAGATGCCGGTAAGCCACGAGCCATGAGGCAAGGTATAGATTAATAGAAATGGATTAATTTAAGCTATAAGAACAGTTAGCAAGAAGCCTGCCACGGCCATACAGTTTGAAAGCAACATAAGTCTCTGTGTTTACTTGGTCGGGTTTGAGCGGCTGTGGGACTGGCAGGTGATAGAGATTTATCCTGACTGTGGGCCAGGCAGGAAAACTTAAGCTGCAAATGGCGTCCAAAGTGGTGGCAAGAGTTTCCACCTAAAAACTGAGAAAAAAGATTCTAAAATGGAGCTAAAAACAGTTCCTAATTGTCTCTCTCAAATGATCGGCATTTGCTGGTTTCAGCTACTGGTGGGTTCCTGGTGTATGTGCTCAACCTGCAGTATGGCAGGAATCAGGCCTCTGCAAGTGGCACATTAAGCTGCGTGGTGGATTTAGCCTTTGCAGGTACAAAACAAAAAAAGAGGTTTTTTGGGCTACACGCTGCTTGGATAAAAGCATAGACCCACGATAGCTCCCAGAGCTGGTGGTAAACGTAGCCATGTTGGGAAGCTGAGGTGGGCAGAGCCAGCAGCCACAGCTGCTGCAGTTTAAAGCAATAGATTCACAATAAGACATATTCAGATGTAATAGTTTACAATGTGTGTAAAAGATACGTAGGCTTGAAAGAGACAAAAAATTTGATATATAGAGTTATAGAAACAAATACATAGTTTTAAAAAATAAAGTCATTAAAGAGACAGTAAAGGTAGTATAAAAAATAAGCCACGTAAAAATGGATATTACACAGAGAATTTGGATTGTGTTGTCTTTGGGATTTTTAACTGCAGAAAAACATTTGATTGTAAAAGCTGTTGAGTTAAACCAATATGCATATTTTAAAGATATCTTGACTTCAAATTTTGGATATAAGTATATGTTACTTTGGAAAGGAGTCTCTGCTTTTGTTCCCACAGAAAGCCAAAGGCTATGGATTTGTTCCAGATTAAGATACATCAGGTTTGAACAGCCAAGACCCCCTGAAGGTCTCCGTTGACACCATGGCACAGGTGATCCAATATCCAGAATGGTTTGAAGGCATCTGGCTCAGACGATACAGCCTCATGGACTATTCCATAATTCTAAAATTTTCTTTGTTTCCCCATAAGATACAACGCCCCCTTCCAGCAGGAAGTAGTAAGAGAAGCTACGCCCAAATTCCCAAATTATATGTAATTTTACTTTGTTAAGGTTAAAACCTTCCTTTTTGAAAAAAAAAGGGGGGGGGAAGGGCTGTGGGATGTATGGCAAATGTGTTGCTAATTAATCAATAAAACACTGATTGGCCGTTGGTTAGGCAGGAAGTATAGGCGGGGCAAGGAGAAGAATAAAGCTGGGAAGTGGAAGGCTGAGTCAGAGTGACACTGCCAGCCGCCACGATGAGAAACAGCTTGTGAAGATGCCGGTAAGCCACGAGCCATGTGGCAAGGTATAGATTAATAGAAATGGATTAATTTAAGCTATAAGAACAGTTATCAAGAAGCCTGCCACGGCCATACAGTTTGAAAGCAACATAAGTCTCTGTGTTTACTTGGTCGGGTTTGAGCGGCTGTGGGACTGGCAGGTGATAGAGATTTATCCTGACTGTGGGACAGGCAGGAAAACTTAAGCTACACAATACACTGTACTTGCTGGGAACAGACATGAGTGCTATTTGCACTGTGTATGGCAATTTGAGAGAAATAGTGTCTCTTCTTACCAGAAAACAACTATTGCTCATAGGAGCAGAAACTGCATGGGATTCAACTCCATTTAGGACTGGGAAACAAACACTGGCTTGCCTTACAAGGAACACACTCTGCTTTTGAGAAAAGAGCACTCTTCCACTCTAATGTGTTTCCTACAGGGCCAGAACAGTGAGCTTGCTCAGAACAAAAGAACTGTGCTTCCTACACACACAGGCCAATTCTAGTTCAACTCTGCTTAGGAAACTGACAAGAACAGTAGATCCTCTTCAGTCCAATACACTGTACTTGCTGGGAACAGACGCCAGTGCTATTTGCCCTGTGTATGACAATTGGAGCGCAATAGTGACTCTTCTTACCAGAAAACAACTCTTGCTCATAGGACTAGAAAATGCAAGGGATTCAACTCCATTTAGGACTGGGAAACAAACGCTAGCTCGCCTTACAAGAAACACACTCTGCTTTTGAGAAAAGAGCACTCTTCTACTCTACTGATTTCCTATAGGGCCAGAAGAGAGAGATACTCAGAACAAAAGAACTGTGCTTCCTAAACACACGGCCATATCTAGTTAAATTCTGCTTAGGAAACTGACAAGAACAGGAGATCTAGTTCAGTCCAATACACTGTACTTGCTGGGAACACACACGAGTGCTATTGGCACTGTGTAATGCAATTGGAGCACAATAGTGACTTTCCTTACCAGAAAACAACTCTTGCTTGTACGACCAGATACTGCATGGGATTCAACTTCATTTCTGACTGGGAAACAAACACTGGCTCGCATTACAATAAACACAATCTGCTTTTGAGAAAAGAGCAGTCTTCTACTCTACTGTGTTTCTTATGGGGTCCGTACAGTGAGCTTGCTCAGAACAGAAGAACTGTGCTTCCTACACACACGGGCCATATCTACTTCAGCTCTGCTTAGGAAACTGACAAGAACAGTAGGTCCTCTTCTGTTCAATACACTGTACTTGCTGGGAACAGACGCGAGTGCTATTTGCACTGTGTATGGCAAAGGGAGCGGAATAGTGACTCTTCTTACAAGAAAACAACTCTTGCTCATAGGACCAGAAACTGCATGTGATTCACCTCCATTTAGGACTGGGAAACAAACGCTACCTCGCCTTACGAGAAACACACTCTGTTTTGAGAAAAGAGCACTCTTCTATTCTACTGTGATTCCTATACGGCAGGAAAAGTGAGCTTACTCAGAACAAAAGAATGGTGCTTCCTATACACACGGGCCATATCTAGTTCAACTCTGCTTAGGAAACTGACAAGAACAGTAGCTCCTCTTCAGTCCAATACACTGTACTTGATGGAAACAGACACGAGTGCTGTTTGCACTGTGTATGGAAATGGGACCGCAATAGTGACTTTCCTTACCAGAAAACAACTGTTGCTCATAGGACCAAAAACTGCATGTGATTCAACTCCATTTAGGACTGGGAAACACACGCTAGCTCGCCTTACAAGAAACACACTCTGCTTTTGAGAAAAGAGCCCTCTTCTACTCTACTGTGTTTCCTATAGGGTCAGAAGAGAGAGATACTCAGAACAAAAGAACTGTGCTTCCTACACACACGGCCATATCTAGTTCAATTCTGCTTAGGAAACTGACAAGAACAGTAGATCCTCTAAAGTCCAATACACTGTTCATGCTAGGAAAAGACGCAAGTGCTATTTGTCCTGTGTATGGCAATGGGAGCACAATAGTCACTCTTCTTACCAGAAAACAACTCTTGCTCGTAGGACCACAACCTGCATGTGATTCAACTCCATTTAGGACTTTGAAACAAACGCTACCTCGACTTATGAGAAACACACTCTGCTTTTGAGAAAAGAGCACTCTTTTACTCTACTGTGTTTCCTATAGGGCCAGAACAGTGAGCTTGCTCAGAACAAAAGAACTGTGCTTCCTACACACACGGGCCATATCTAGTTCAACTCTGCTTAGGAAAGTGACAAGAACAGTAGCTCCTCTTCAGTCCAATACACTGTACTTGCTGGGAACAGATCGAGCGCTATTTGACTGTGTATGGCAATGGGAGCGCAATAGTGACTCTTCTTACCAGATTACAACTCTTGCTCGTAGGAACAGAAACTGCATGGGATTCAACTCCATTTAGGACTGGGAAACAAACGCTAGCTTGCCTTACAAGAAACACACTCTGCTTTTGAGAAAAGAGCACTCTTCTACTCTACTGTGTTTCCTATAGGGCCAGAACAGTGAGCTTGCTCAGAACAAAAGAACTGTGCTTCCTACACACACGGGCCATATCTAGTTCAACTCTGCTTAGGAAACTGACAAGAACAGTAGCTCCTCTTCAGTCCAATACACTGTACTTGCTGGGAACAGACGCGAGTGCTATTTGCACTGTGTATGGCAAAGGGAGCGCAATAGTGACTCTTCTTACCAGAAAACGACTCTTGCTCGTAGGACCAAAAACTGCATGGGATTCAACTCAATTTCTGACTTGGAAACAAACACTAGCTCGCCTTACAAGAAACACACTCTGCTTTTGAGAAAAGAGCACTCTTCTACTCTACTGTGTTTCTTATGGGGTCCGAACAGTGACCTTGCTCAGAACAAAAGAACTGTGCTTCCTACACCCACGGGACATATCTAGTTCAACTCTGCTTAGGAAACTGACAAGAACAGTAGCTCCTCTTCAGTCCAATACACTGTACTTGCTGGGAACAGACGCGAGTGCTATTTGCACTGTGTATGTCAATGGGAGCTCATTAGTGACTCTTCTTACCAGAAAACAACTCTTGCTGGTAGGACCAGAAACTGCATGTGACTCAACTCCATTTAGGACTGGGAAACAAATGCTAGCCTGCCTTACAAGAAACACACTCTGCTTTTGAGAATAGAGCACTCTTCTACTCTACTGTGTTTCCTATAGGGCCAGAACAGTGAGCTTGCTCAGAACAAAAGAACTGTGCATCCTACACACACGGGCCATATCTAGTTCAATTCTGCTTAGGAAACTGAAAAGAACAGTATTTCCTCTTCAGTCCAATACACTGTACATGCTGGGAGGTGACGCCAGTGCTATTTGCCCTGTGTATGACAATGGGAGCGCAATAGTGACTCTTCTTACCAGAAAACAACTCTTGCCCATAGGACCAGAAACTGCATGTGATTCACCTCCATTTAGGACTGGGAAACAAACGCTACCTCGCCTTACGAGAAACACACTCTGTTTTGAGAAAAGAGCACTCTTCTATTCTACTGTGATTCTTATACGGTTGGAAAAGTGAGCTTACTCAGAACAAAAGAATGGTGCTTCCTATACACACGGGCCATATCTAGTTCAACTCTGCTTAAGAAACTGACAAGAACAGTAGCTCCTCTTCAGTCCAGTATTCTGTACTTGATGGAAACAGACGCGAGTGCTGTTTGCACTGTGTATGGAAATGGGACCGCAATAGTGACTTTCCTTACCAGAAAACAACTGTTGCTCATAGGACCAAAAACTGCATGTGATTCAACTCCATTTAGGACTGGGAAACAAACGCTAGCTCGCCTTACAAGAAACACACTCTGCTTTTGAGAAAAGAGCCCTCTTCTACTCTACTGTGTTTCCTGTAGGGCCAGAAGAGAGAGATACTCAGAACAAAAGAACTGTGCTTCCTACACACACGGCCATATCTAGTTAAATTCTGCTTAGGAAACTGACAAGAACAGTAGATCCTCTAAAGTCCAATACACTGTTCATGCTAGGAAAAGACGCAAGTGCTATTTGTCCTGTGTATGGCAATGGGAGCACAATAGTCACTCTTCTTACCAGAAAACAACTCTTGCTCGTAGGACCACAAACTGCATGTGATTCAACTCCATTTAGGACTTTGAAACAAACGCTACCTCGACTTATGAGAAACACACTCTGCTTTTGAGAAAAGAGCACTCTTTTTCTCTACTGTGTTTCCTATAGGGCCAGAACAGTGAGCTTGCTCAGAAGAAAAGAACTGTGCTTCCTACACACAGGGGCCATATCTAGTTCAACTCTGCTTAGGAAAGTGACAAGAACAGTAGCTCCTCTTCAGTCCAATACACTGTACTTGCTGGGAACAGATCGAGCGCTATTTGACTGTGTATGACAATGGGAGCACAATAGTGACTCTTCTTACCAGATTACAACTCTTGCTCATAGGAACAGAAACTGCATGGGATTCAACTCCATTTAGGACTGGGAAACAAATGCTAGCTTGCCTTACAAGAAACACACTCTGCTTTTGAGAAAAGAGCACTCTTCTACTCTACTGTGTTTCCTATAGGGCCAGAACAGTGAGCTTGCTCAGAACAAAAGAACTGTGCTTCCTACACACACGGGCCATATCTAGTTCAACTCTGCTTAGGAAACTGACAAGAACAGTATTTCCTCTTCAGTCCAATACACTGTACATGCTGGGAGGTGACGCCAGTGCTATTTGCCCTGTGTATGACAATGGGAGCACAATAGTGACTCTTCTTACCAGAAAAAAACTCTTGGTCGTAGGACCAGAAACTGCATGTGATTCAACTCCATTTGGACTGGGAAACAAACGCTAGCTTACCTTATGAGAAACACACTCTGCTTTTGAGAAAAGAGCACTCTTCTACTCTACTGTGTTTCCTATAGGGCCAGAACAGTGAGCTTGCTCAGAACAAACGAACTGTGCTTCCTACACACAGAGGCCATATCTAGTTCAACTCTGCTTAGGAAACTGACAAGAACAGTAGATCCTCTTCAGTCCAATACACTGTACTTGCTGGGAACAGATCAAGCGCTATTTGACTGTGTATGGCAATGGGAGCGCAATAGTGACTCTTCCTACCAGATTACAACTCTTGCTCGTAGGACCAGAAACTGCATGGGATTCAACTCCATTTAGGACTGGGAAAGAAACGCTAGCTTGCCTTACAAGAAACACACTCTGCTTTTGAGAAAAGAGCACTCTTCTACTCTACTGTGTTTCCTATAGGGCCAGAACAGTGAGCTTGCTCAGAACAAAAGAACTGTGCTTCCTACACACAGCGGCCATATCTAGTTCAACTCTGCTTAGGAAAGTGACAAGAACAGTAGATCCTCTTCAGTCCAATACAGTGTATTTGCTGGGAACACACGCGAGTGCTATTTGCATTGTGTAATGCAATGGGAGCACAATAGTGACTTTCCTTACAGGAAAACAACTCTTGCTTGTAGGACCAGATACTGCATGGGATTCAACTCCATTTCTGACTGGGAAACAAACACTGGCACGCCTTACAAGAAACACACTCTGCTTTTTATAAAATAGCACTCTTCTACTCTACTGTGTTTCTTATGGGTTCCGAACAGTGACCTTGCTCAGAACAAAAGAACTGTGCTTCCTACACCCACGGGACATATCTAGTTCAACTCTGCTTAGGAAACTGACAAGAACAGTAGCTCCTCTTCAGTCCAATACACTGTACTTGCTGGGAACAGACGCGAGTGCTATTTGCACTGTGTATGGCAATGGGAGCTCATTAGTGACTCTTCTTACCAGAAAACAACTCTTGCTGGTAGGACCAGAAACTGCATGTGACTCAACTCCATTTAGGACTGGGAAACAAACGCTAGCCTGCCTTACAAGAAACACACTCTGCTTTTGAGAATAGAGCACTCTTCTACTCTACTGTGTTTCCTATAGGGCCAGAACAGTGAGCTTGCTCAGAACAAAAGAACTGTGCATCCTACACACACGGGCCATATCTAGTTCAATTCTGCTTAGGAAACTGAAAAGAACAGTATTTCCTCTTCAGTCCAATACACTGTACATGCTGGGAGGTGACGCCAGTGCTATTTGCCCTGTGTATGACAATGGGAGCGCAATAGTGACTCTTCTTACCAGAAAACAACTCTTGCTCGTAGGACCAGAAACTGCATGTGATTCACCTCCATTTAGGACTGGGAAACAAACGCTACCTCGCCTTACGAGAAACACACTCTGTTTTGAGAAAAGAGCACTCTTCTATTCTACTGTGATTCCTATACGGCGGGAAAAGTGAGCTTACTCAAAACAAAAGAATGGTGCTTCCTATACACACGGGCCATATCTAGTTCAACTCTGCTTAGGAAACTGACAAGAACAGTAGCTCCTCTTCAGTCCAATACACTGTACTTGCTGGGAACAGACGCGAGTGCTATTTGCACTGTGTATGGCAATGGGAGCTCATTAGTGACTCTTCTTACCAGAAAACAACTCTTGCTGGTAGGACCAGAAACTGCATGTGACTCAACTCCATTTAGGACTGGGAAACAAACGCTAGCCTGCCTTACAAGAAACACACTCTGCTTTTGAGAATAGAGCACTCTTCTACTCTACTGTGTTTCCTATAGGGCCAGAACAGTGAGCTTGCTCAGAACAAAAGAACTGTGCATCCTACACACACGGGCCATATCTAGTTCAATTCTGCTTAGGAAACTGAAAAGAACAGTATTTCCTCTTCAGTCCAATACACTGTACATGCTGGGAGGTGACGCCAGTGCTATTTGCCCTGTGTATGACAATGGGAGCGCAATAGTGACTCTTCTTACCAGAAAACAACTCTTGCTCGTAGGACAAGAAACTGCTTGTGATTCACCTCCACTTAGGACTGGGAAACAAACGCTACCTCGCCTTACGAGAAACACACTCTGTTTTGAGAAAAGAGCACTCTTCTATTCTACTGTGATTCCTATACGGCGGGAAAAGTGAGCTTACTCAGAACAAAAGAATGGTGCTTCCTATACACACGGGCCATATCTAGTTCAACTCTGCTTAGGAAACTGACAAGAACAGTAGCTCCTCTTCAGTCCAATACACTGTACTTGATGGAAACAGACGCGAGTGCTGTTGGCACTGTGTATGGAAATGGGAGCGCAATAGTGACTCTTCTTACCAGAAAACAACTGTTGCTCATAGGACCAAAAACTGCATGTGATTCAACTCCATTTAGGACTGGGAAACAAACGCTAGCTCGCCTTACAAGAAACACACTCTGCTTTTGAGAAAAGAGCCCTCTTCTACTCTACTGTGTTTCCTATAGGGCCAGAAGAGAGAGATACTCAGAACAAAAGAACTGTGCTTCCTACACACACGGCCATATCTAGTTCAATTCTGCTTAGGAAACTGACAAGAACAGTAGATCCTCTAAAGTCCAATACACTGTTCATGCTAGGAAAAGACGCAAGTGCTATTTGTCCTGTGTATGGCAATGGGAGCACAATAGTCACTCTTCTTACCAGAAAACAACTCTTGCTCGTAGGACCACAAACTGCATGTGATTCAACTCCATTTAGGACTTTGAAACAAACGCTACCTCGACTTATGAGAAACACACTCTGCTTTTGAGAAAAGAGCACTCTTTTACTCTACTGTGTTTCCTATAGGGCCAGAACAGTGAGCTTGCTCAGAAGAAAAGAACCGTGCTTCCTACACACAGGGGCCATATCTAGTTCAACTCTGCTTAGGAAAGTGACAAGAACAGTAGCTCCTCTTCAGTCCAATACACTGTACTTGCTGGGAACAGATCGAGCGCTATTTGACTGTGTATGGCAATGGGAGCGCAATAGTGACTCTTCTTACCAGAAAACGACTCTTGCTCGTAGGACCAGAAACTGCATGGGATTCAACTCAATTTCTGACTTGGAAACAAACACTAGCTCGCCTTACAAGAAACACACTCTGCTTTTGAGAAAAGAGCACTCTTCTACTCTACTGTGTTTCGGATGGGGTCCGAACAGTGAGCTTGCTCAGAACAAAAGAACTGTGCTTCCTACACACACGGGGCATATCTAGTTCAACTCTCCTTAGGAAACTGACAAGAACAGTAGATCCTCTTCAGTCCAATACAACGTACATGCTGGAAACGAACGCCAGTACTATTTGCCCTGTATATGACAATGGGACCGCAACAGTGACTCTTCTTACTAGAAAACAACTCTTGCTCCTACGACGAGAAACTACATGTGACTCAACTCCATTTAGGACTGGGAAACAAACGCTAGGTCGCCTTACAAGAAACACACTCTGCTTTTGAGAAAAGAGCACTCTTCTACTCTACTGTGTTTCCTATAGGGCCAGAACAGTGAGCTTGCTCAGAACAAAAGAACTGTGCTTCCTACACACAGCGGCCATATCTAGTTCAACTCTGCTTAGGAAAGTTACAAGAACAGTAGATCCTCTTCAGTCCAATACACTGTATTTGCTGGGAACACACGCGAGTGCTATTTGCATTGTGTAATGCAATGGGAGCACAATAGTGACTTTCCTTACAGGAAAACAACTCTTGCTTGTAGGACCAGATACTGCATGGGATTCAACTCCATTTCTGACAGGGAAACAAACACTGGCACACCTTACAAGAAACACACTCTGCTTTTTATAAAATAGCACTCTTCTACTCTACTGTGTTTCTTATGGGGTCCGAACAGTGACCTTGCTCAGAACAAAAGAACTGTGCTTCCTACACCCACGGGACATATCTAGTTCAACTCTGCTTAGGAAACTGACAAGAACAGTAGCTCCTCTTCAGTCCAATACACTGTACTTGCTGGGAACAGACGCGAGTGCTATTTGCACTGTGTATGGCAATGGGAGCTCATTAGTGACTCTTCTTACCAGAAAACAACTCTTGCTGGTAGGACCAGAAACTGCATGTGACTCAACTCCATTTAGGACTGGGAAACAAACGCTAGCCTGCCTTACAAGAAACACACTCTGCTTTTGAGAATAGAGCACTCTTCTACTCTACTGTGTTTCCTATAGGGCCAGAACAGTGAGCTTGCTCAGAACAAAAGAACTGTGCATCCTACACACACGGGCCATATCTAGTTCAATTCTGCTTAGGAAACTGAAAAGAACAGTATTTCCTCTTCAGTCCAATACACTGTACATGCTGGGAGGTGACACCAGTGCTATTTGCCCTGTGTATGACAATGGGAGCGCAATAGTGACTCTTCTTACCAGAAAACAACTCTTGCTCGTAGGACCAGAAACTGCATGTGATTCACCTCCATTTAGGACTGGGAAACAAACGCTACCTCGCCTTACGAGAAACACACTCTGTTTTGAGAAAAGAGCACTCTTCTATTCTACTGTGATTCCTATACGGCGGGAAAAGTGAGCTTACTCAGAACAAAAGAATGGTGCTTCCTATACACACGGGCCATATCTAGTTCAACTCTGCTTAGGAAACTGACAAGAACAGTAGCTCCTCTTCAGTCCAATACACTGTACTTGATGGATACAGACGCGAGTGCTGTTGGCACTGTGTATGGAAATGGGAGCGCAATAGTGACTCTTCTTACCAGAAAACAACTGTTGCACATAGGACCAAAAACTGCATGTGATTCAACTCCATTTAGGACTGGGAAACAAACGCTAGCTCGCCTTACAAGAAACACACTCTGCTTTTGAGAAAAGAGCCCTCTTCTACTCTACTGTGTTTCCTATAGGGCCAGAAGAGAGAGATACTCAGAACAAAAGAACTGTGCTTCCTACACACACGGCCATATCTAGTTCAATTCTGCTTAGGAAACTGACAAGAACAGTAGATCCTCTAAAGTCCAATACACTGTTCATGCTAGGAAAAGACGCAAGTGCTATTTGTCCTGTGTATGGCAATGGGAGCACAATAGTCACTCTTCTTACCAGAAAACAACTCTTGCTCGTAGGACCACAAACTGCATGTGATTCAACTCCATTTAGGACTTTGAAACAAACGCTACCTCGACTTATGAGAAACACACTCTGCTTTTGAGAAAAGAGCACTCTTTTACTCTACTGTGTTTCCTATAGGGCCAGAACAGTGAGCTTGCTCAGAAGAAAAGAACTGTGCTTCCTACACACAGGGGCCATATCTAGTTCAACTCTGCTTAGGAAAGTGACAAGAACAGTAGCTCCTCTTCAGTCCAATACACTGTACTTGCTGGGAACAGATCGAGCGCTATTTGACTGTGTATGGCAATGGGAGCGCAATAGTGACTCTTCTTACCAAAAAACGTCTCTTGCTCGTAGGACCAGAAACTGCATGGGATTCAACTCAATTTCTGACTTGGAAACAAACACTAGCTCGCCTTACAAGAAACACACTCTGCTTTTGAGAAAAGAGCACTCTTCTACTCTACTGTGTTTCCGATGGGGTCCGAACAGTGTGCTTGCTCAGAACAAAAGAACTGTGCTTCCTACACACACGGGGCATATCTAGTTCAACTCTCCTTAGGAAACTGACAAGAACAGTAGATCCTCTTCAGTCCAATACAACGTACATGCTGGAAACGAACGCCAGTACTATTTGCCCTGTATATGACAATGGGACCGCAACAGTGACTCTTCTTACTAGAAAACAACTCTTGCTCCTACGACGAGAAACTACATGTGACTCAACTCCACTTAGGACTGGGAAACAAACGCTAGCTCGCCTTACAAGAAACACACTCTGGTTTTGAGAAAAGAGCACTCTTCTACTCTACTGTGTTTCCTATGGGGTCCGAAGAGTGAGCTTGCTCAGAATAAAATAACTGTTCTTTCTACACACACGGGCCATATCTAGTTCAACTCTGCTTAGGAAATTGACAAGAACAGTAGCTCCTCTTCAGTCCAATGCACTGTACTTGCTGGGAACAGACGCGAGTGCTATTTGCACTGTGTATGGCAAAAGTGACTCTTCTTACCAGAAAACAACTCTTGCTCATAGGAGCAAAAACTGCATGTGATTCAACTCCATTTAGGACTGGGAAAAAAATGCTAGCTCGCCTTACAAGAAACACACTCAGCTTTTGAGAAAAGAGCACTCATTTACTCTACTGTGTTTCCTATAAGGCCAGAACAGTGAGCTTGCTCAGAACAAAAGAACTGTGCTTCCTACACACACGGGCCATATCTAGTTCAACTCTGCTTAGGAAACTGACAAGAACAGTATTTCCTCTTCAGTCCAATACACTGTACATGCTGGGAGGTGATGCCAGTGCTATTTGCCCTGTGTATGACAATGGGAGCGCAATAGTGACTCTTCTTACCAGAAAAAAACTCTTGGTCGTAGGACCAGAAACTGCATGTGATTCAACTCCATTTGGACTGGGAAACAAACGCTAACTTACCTTACAAGAAACACACTCTGCTTTTGAGAAAAGAGCACTCTTCTTCTCTACTGTGTTTCCTATAGGGCCAGAACAGTGAGCTTGCTCAGAACAAAAGAACTGTGCTTCCTACACACAGAGGCCATATCTAGTTCAACTCTGCTTAGGAAACTGACAAGAACAGTAGATCCTCTTCAGTCCAATACACTGTACTTGCTGGGAACAGATCAAGCGCTATTTGACTGTGTATGGCAATGGGAGTGCATAAGTGACTCTTCCTACCAGATTACAACTCTTGCTCGTAGGACCAGAAACTGCATGGGATTCAACTCCATTTAGGACTGGGAAACAAACGCTAGCTTGCCTTACAAGAAACACACTCTGCTTTGAGAAAAGAGCACTCTTCTACTCTACTGTGTTTCCTATAGGGCCAGAACAGTGAGCTTGCTCAGAACAAAAGAACTGTGCTTCCTACACACACGGGCCATATCTACTTCAACTCTGCTTAGGAAACTGACAAGAACAGTAGCTCCTCTTCTGTCTAATACACTGTACTTGCTGGGAACAGACGCGAGTGCTATTCGCACTGTGTAATGCAATGGGAGTGCAATAGTGACTCTCCTTACCAGAAAA
The DNA here is from genome assembly GCF_949786415.1 of Peromyscus eremicus. NCBI lineage: Eukaryota > Metazoa > Chordata > Mammalia > Rodentia > Cricetidae > Peromyscus > Peromyscus eremicus. The sequence continues at coordinate 46,937 of NW_026735569.1, read as the reverse complement.
CAACTCTTGCTTGTGGGACCAGAAACTGCATGGGATTCAACTCCATTTCTTACTGGGAAACAAACACTGGCTCGCCTTACAAGAAACACACTCTGCTTTTTATAAAATAGCACTCTTCTACTCTACTGTGTTTCTTATGGGGTCCGAACAGTGACCTTGCTCAGAACAAAAGAACTGTGCTTCCTACACCCACGGGACATATCTAGTTCAACTCTGCTTAGGAAACTGACAAGAACAGTAGCTCCTCTTCAGTCCAATACACTGTACTTGCTGGGAACAGACGCGAGTGCTATTTGCACTGTGTATGGCAATGGGAGCTCATTAGTGACTCTTCTTACCAGAAAACAACTCTTGCTGGTAGGACCAGAAACTGCATGTGACTCAACTCCATTTAGGACTGGGAAACAAACGCTAGCCTGCCTTACAAGAAACACACTCTGCTTTTTAGAATAGAGCACTCTTCTACTCTACTGTGTTTCCTATAGGGCCAGAACAGTGAGCTTGCTCAGAACAAAAGAACTGTGCATCCTACACACACGGGCCATATCTAGTTCAATTCTGCTTAGGAAACTGAAAAGAACAGTATTTCCTCTTCAGTCCAATACACTGTACATGCTGGGAGGTGACGCCAGTGCTATTTGCCCTGTGTATGACAATGGGAGCGCAATAGTGACTCTTCTTACCAGAAAACAACTCTTGCTCGTAGGACCAGAAACTGCATGTGATTCACCTCCATTTAGGACTGGGAAACAAACGCTACCTCGCCTTACGAGAAACACACTCTGTTTTGAGAAAAGAGCACTCTTCTATTCTACTGTGATTCCTATACGGCGGGAAAAGTGAGCTTACTCAGAACAAAAGAATGGTGCTTCCTATACACACGGGCCATATCTAGTTCAACTCTGCTTAGGAAACTGACAAGAACAGTAGCTCCTCTTCAGTCCAGTACACTGTACTTGATGGAAACAGACGCGAGTGCTGTTTGCACTGTGTATGGAAATGGGACCGCAATAGTGACTTTCCTTACCAGAAAACAACTGTTGCTCATAGGACCAAAAACTGCATGTGATTCAACTCCATTTAGGACTGGGAAACAAACGCTAGCTCGCCTTACAAGAAACACACTCTGCTTTTGATAAAAGAGCCCTCTTCTACTCTACTGTGTTTCCTATAGGGCCAGAAGAGAGAGATACTCAGAACAAAAGAACTGTGCTTCCTACACACACGGCCATATCTAGTTCAATTCTGCTTAGGAAACTGACAAGAACAGTAGATCCTCTAAAGTCCAATACACTGTTCATGCTAGGAAAAGACGCAAGTGCTATTTGTCCTGTGTATGGCAATGGGAGCACAATAGTCACTCTTCTTACCAGAAAACAACTCTTGCTCGTAGGACCACAAACTGCATGTGATTCAACTCCATTTAGGACTTTGAAACAAACGCTACCTCGACTTATGAGAAACACACTCTGCTTTTGAGAAAAGAGCACTCTTTTACTCTACTGTGTTTCCTATAGGGCCAGAACAGTGAGCTTGCTCAGAAGAAAAGAACTGTGCTTCCTACACACAGGGGCCATATCTAGTTCAACTCTGCTTAGGAAAGTGACAAGAACAGTAGCTCCTCTTCAGTCCAATACACTGTACTTGCTGGGAACAGATCGAGCGCTATTTGACTGTGTATGGCAATGGGAGCGCAATAGTGACTCTTCTTACCAGATTACAACTCTTGCTCGTAGGAACAGAAACTGCTTGTGATTCAACTCCATTTAGGACTGGGAAACAAATGCTAGCTTGCCTTACAAGAAACACACTCTGCTTTTGAGAAAAGAGCACTCTTCTACTCTACTGTGTTTCCTATAGGGCCAGAACAGTGAGCTTGCTCAGAACAAAAGAACTGTGCTTCCTACACACACGTGCCATATCTAGTTCAACTCTGCTTAGGAAACTGACAAGAACAGTAGCTCCTCTTCAGTCCAATACACTGTACTTGCTGGGAACAGACGCGAGTGCTATTTGCACTGTGTATGGCAATGGGAGCGCAATAGTGACTCTTCTTACCAGAAAACGACTCTTGCTCATAGGACCAGAAACTGCATGGGATTCAACTCAAATTCTGACTTGGAAACAAACACTAGCTCGCCTTACAAGAAACACACTCTGCTTTTGAGAAAAGAGCACTCTTCTACTCTACTGTGTTTCCGATGGGGTCCGAACAGTGAGCTTGCTCAGAACAAAAGAACTGTGCTTCCTACACACACGGGGCATATCTAGTTCAACTCTCCTTAGGAAACTGACAAGAACAGTAGATCCTCTTCAGTCCAATACAACGTACATGCTGGAAACGAACGCCAGTACTATTTGCCCTGTATATGACAATGGGACCGCAACAGTGACTCTTCTTACTAGAAAACAACTCTTGCTCCTACGACGAGAAACTACATGTGACTCAACTCCATTTAGGACTGGAAAACAAACGCTAGCTCGCCTTACAAGAAACACACTCTGCTTTTGAGAAAAGAGCACTCTTCTACTCTACTGTGTTTCCTATGGGGTCCGAAGAGTGAGCTTGCTCAGAATAAAATAACTGTCCTTTCTACACACACGGGCCATATCTAGTTCAACTCTGCTTAGGAAACTGACAAGAACAGTAGCTCCTCTTCAGTCCAATGCACTGTACTTGCTGGGAACAGACGCGAGTGCTATTTGCACTGTGTATGGCAACAGTGACTCTTCTTACCAGAAAACAACTCTTGCTCATAGGACCAAAAACTGCATGTGATTCAACTCCATTTAGGACTGGGAAAAAAACGCTAGCTCGCCTTACAAGAAACACACTCAGCTTTTGAGAAAAGAGCACTCATTTACTCTACTGTGTTTCCTATAAGGCCAGAACAGTGAGCTTGCTCAGAACAAAAGAACTGTGCTTCCTACACACACGGGCCATATCTAGTTCAACTCTGCTTAGGAAACTGAAAAGAACAGTATTTCCTCTTCAGTCCAATACACTGTACATGCTGGGAGGTGACGCCAGTGCTATTTGCCCTGTGTATGACAATGGGAGCGCAATAGTGACTCTTCTTACCAGAAAAAAACTCTTGGTCGTAGGACCAGAAACTGCATGTGATTCAACTCCATTTGGACTGGGAAACAAACGCTAGCTTACCTTATGAGAAACACACTCTGCTTTTGAGAAAAGAGCACTCTTCTACTCTACTGTGTTTCCTATAGGGCCAGAACAGTGAGCTTGCTCAGAACAAAAGAACTGTGCTTCCTACACACAGAGGCCATATCTAGTTCAACTCTGCTTAGGAAACTGACAAGAACAGTAGATCCTCTTCATTCCAATACACTGTGCTTGCTGGGAACAGATCAAGCGCTATTTGACTGTGTATGGCAATGGGAGCGCAATAGAGACTCTTCCTACCAGATTACAACTCTTGCTCGTAGGACCAGAAACTGCATGGGATTCAACTCCATTTAGGACTGGGAAACAAACGCTAGCTTGCCTTACAAGAAACACACTCTGCTTTGAGAAAAGAGCACTCTTCTACTCTACTGTGTTTCCTATAGGGCCAGAACAGTGAGCTTGCTCAGAACAAAAGAACTGTGCTTCCTACACACACGGGCCATATCTACTTCAACTCTGCTTAGGAAACTTTCAAGAACAGTAGCTCCTCTTCTGTCTAACACACTGTACTTGCTGGGAACAGACGCGAGTGCTATTCGCACTGTGTAATGCAATGGGAGTGCAATAGTGACTCTCCTTACCAGAAAACAACTCTTGCTTGTGGGACCAGAAACTGCATGGGATTCAACTCCATTTCTTACTGGGAAACAAACACTGGCTCGCCTTACAAGAAACACACTCTTCTTTTTATAAAATAGCACTCTTCTACTCTACTGTGTTTCTTATGGGGTCCGAACAGTGACCTTGCTCAGAACAAAAGAACTGTGCTTCCTACACCCACGGGACATATCTAGTTCAACTCTGCTTAGGAAACTTACAAGAACAGTAGCTCCTCTTCAGTCCAATACACTGTACTTGCTGGGAACAGACGCGAGTGCTATTTGCACTGTGTATGGCAATGGGAGCTCATTAGTGACTCTTCTTACCAGAAAACAACTCTTGCTGGTAGGACCAGAAACTGCATGTGACTCAACTCCATTTAGGACTGGGAAACAAACGCTAGCCTGCCTTACAAGAAACACACTCTGCTTTTTAGAATAGAGCACTCTTCTACTCTACTGTGTTTCCTATAGGGCCAGAACAGTGAGCTTGCTCAGAACAAAAGAACTGTGCATCCTACACACACGGGCCATATCTAGTTCAATTCTGCTTAGGAAACTGAAAAGAACAGTATTTCCTCTTCAGTCCAATACACTGTACATGCTGGGAGGTGACGCCAGTGCTATTTGCCCTGTGTATGACAATGGGAGCGCAATAGTGACTCTTCTTACCAGAAAACAACTCTTGCTCGTAGGACCAGAAACTGCATGTGATTCACCTCCATTTAGGACTGGGAAACAAACGCTACCTCGCCTTACGAGAAACACACTCTGTTTTGAGAAAAGAGCACTCTTCTATTCTACTGTGATTCCTATACGGCGGGAAAAGTGAGCTTACTCAGAACAAAAGAATGGTGCTTCCTATACACACGGGCCATATCTAGTTCAACTCTGCTTAGGAAACTGACAAGAACAGTAGCTCCTCTTCAGTCCAGTACACTGTACTTGATGGAAACAGACGCGAGTGCTGTTTGCACTGTGTATGGAAATGGGACCGCAATAGTGACTTTCCTTACCAGAAAACAACTGTTGCTCATAGGACCAAAAACTGCATGTGATTCAACTCCATTTAGGACTGGGAAACAAACGCTAGCTCGCCTTACAAGAAACACACTCTGCTTTTGATAAAAGAGCCCTCTTCTACTCTACTGTGTTTCCTATAGGGCCAGAAGAGAGAGATACTCAGAACAAAAGAACTGTGCTTCCTACACACACGGCCATATCTAGTTCAATTCTGCTTAGGAAACTGACAAGAACAGTAGATCCTCTAAAGTCCAATACACTGTTCATGCTAGGAAAAGACGCAAGTGCTATTTGTCCTGTGTATGGCAATGGGAGCACAATAGTCACTCTTCTTACCAGAAAACAACTCTTGCTCGTAGGACCACAAACTGCATGTGATTCAACTCCATTTAGGACTTTGAAACAAACGCTACCTCGACTTATGAGAAACACACTCTGCTTTTGAGAAAAGAGCACTCTTTTACTCTACTGTGTTTCCTATAGGGCCAGAACAGTGAGCTTGCTCAGAAGAAAAGAACTGTGCTTCCTACACACAGGGGCCATATCTAGTTCAACTCTGCTTAGGAAAGTGACAAGAACAGTAGCTCCTCTTCAGTCCAATACACTGTACTTGCTGGGAACAGATCGAGCGCTATTTGACTGTGTATGGCAATGGGAGCGCAATAGTGACTCTTCTTACCAGATTACAACTCTTGCTCGTAGGAACAGAAACTGCTTGTGATTCAACTCCATTTAGGACTGGGAAACAAATGCTAGCTTGCCTTACAAGAAACACACTCTGCTTTTGAGAAAAGAGCACTCTTCTACTCTACTGTGTTTCCTATAGGGCCAGAACAGTGAGCTTGCTCAGAACAAAAGAACTGTGCTTCCTACACACACGTGCCATATCTAGTTCAACTCTGCTTAGGAAACTGACAAGAACAGTAGCTCCTCTTCAGTCCAATACACTGTACTTGCTGGGAACAGACGCGAGTGCTATTTGCACTGTGTATGGCAATAGGAGCGCAATAGTGACTCTTCTTACCAGAAAACGACTCTTGCTCATAGGACCAGAAACTGCATGGGATTCAACTCAAATTCTGACTTGGAAACAAACACTAGCTCGCCTTACAAGAAACACACTCTGCTTTTGAGAAAAGAGCACTCTTCTACTCTACTGTGTTTCCGATGGGGTCCGAACAGTGAGCTTGCTCAGAACAAAAGAACTGTGCTTCCTACACACACGGGGCATATCTAGTTCAACTCTCCTTAGGAAACTGACAAGAACAGTAGATCCTCTTCAGTCCAATACAACGTACATGCTGGAAACGAACGCCAGTACTATTTGCCCTGTATATGACAATGGGACCGCAACAGTGACTCTTCTTACTAGAAAACAACTCTTGCTCCTACGACGAGAAACTACATGTGACTCAACTCCATTTAGGACTGGAAAACAAACGCTAGCTCGCCTTACAAGAAACACACTCTGCTTTTGAGAAAAGAGCACTCTTCTACTCTACTGTGTTTCCTATGGGGTCCGAAGAGTGAGCTTGCTCAGAATAAAATAACTGTCCTTTCTACACACACGGGCCATATCTAGTTCAACTCTGCTTAGGAAACTGACAAGAACAGTAGCACCTCTTCAGTCCAATGCACTGTACTTGCTGGGAACAGACGCGAGTGCTATTTGCACTGTGTATGGCAAAAGTGACTCTTCTTACCAGAAAACAACTCTTGCTCATAGGACCAAAAACTGCATGTGATTCAACTCCATTTAGGACTGGGAAAAAAATGCTAGCTCGCCTTACAAGAAACACACTCAGCTTTTGAGAAAAGAGCACTCATTTACTCTACTGTGTTTCCTATAAGGCCAGAACAGTGAGCTTGCTCAGAACAAAAGAACTGTGCTTCCTACACACACGGGCCATATCTAGTTCAACTCTGCTTAGGAAACTGACAAGAACAGTATTTCCTCTTCAGTCCAATACACTGTACATGCTGGGAGGTGACGCCAGTGCTATTTGCCCTGTGTATGACAATGGGAGCGCAATAGTGACTCTTCTTACCAGAAAAAAACTCTTGGTCGTAGGACCAGAAACTGCATGTGATTCAACTCCATTTGGACTGGGAAACAAACGCTAGCTTACCTTACGAGAAACACACTCTGCTTTTGAGAAAAGAGCACTCTTCTACTCTACTGTGTTTCCTATAGGGCCAGAACAGTGAGCTTGCTCAGAACAGAAGAACTGTGCTTCCTACACACAGAGGCCATATCTAGTTCAACTCTGCTTAGGAAACTGACAAGAACAGTAGATCCTCTTCAGTCCAATACACTGTGCTTGCTGGGAACAGATCAAGCGCTATTTGACTGTGTATGGCAATGGGAGCGCAATAGTGACTCTTCCTACCAGATTACAACTCTTGCTCGTAGGACCAGAAACTGCATGGGATTCAACTCCATTTAGGACTGGGAAACAAACGCTAGCTTGCCTTACAAGAAACACACTCTGCTTTTGAGAAAAGAGCACTCTTCTACTCTACTGTGTTTCCTATAGGGCCAGAACAGTGAGCTTGCTCAGAACAAAAGAACTGTGCTTCCTACACACACGGGCCATATCTAGTTCAACTCTGCTTAGGAAACTGACAAGAACAGTAGCTCCTCTTCTGTCCAATACACTGTACTTGTTGGGAACAGACGCGAGTGCTATTCGCACTGTGTAATGCAATGGGAGTGCAATAGTGACTCTCCTTACCAGAAAACAACTCTTGCTTGTGGGACCAGAAACTGCATGGGATTCAACTCCATTTCTTACTGGGAAACAAACACTGGCTCGCCTTACAAGAAACACACTCTGCTTTTTATAAAATAGCACTCTTCTACTCTACTGTGTTTCTTATGGGGTCCGAACAGTGACCTTGCTCAGAACAAAAGAACTGTGCTTCCTACACCCACGGGACATATCTAGTTCAACTCTGCTTAGGAAACTGACAAGAACAGTAGCTCCTCTTCAGTCCAATACACTGTACTTGCTGGGAACAGACGCGAGTGCTATTTGCACTGTGTATGGCAATGGGAGCTCATTAGTGACTCTTCTTACCAGAAAACAACTCTTGCTGGTAGGACCAGAAACTGCATGTGACTCAACTCCATTTAGGACTGGGAAACAAACGCTAGCCTGCCTTACAAGAAACACACTCTGCTTTTGAGAATAGAGCACTCTTCTACTCTACTGTGTTTCCTATAGGGCCAGAACAGTGACCTTGCTCAGAACAAAAGAACTGTGCATCCTACACACACGGGCCATATCTAGTTCAATTCTGCTTAGGAAACTGAAAAGAACAGTATTTCCTCTTCAGTCCAATACACTGTACATGCTGGGAGGTGACACCAGTGCTATTTGCCCTGTGTATGACAATGGGAGCGCAATAGTGACTCTTCTTACCAGAAAACAACTCTTGCTCGTAGGACCAGAAACTGCATGTGATTCACCTCCATTTAGGACTGGGAAACAAACGCTACCTCGCCTTACGAGAAACACACTCTGTTTTGAGAAAAGAGCACTCTTCTATTCTACTGTGATTCCTATACGGCGGGAAAAGTGAGCTTACTCAGAAAAAAAGAATGGTGCTTCCTATACACACGGGCCATATCTAGTTCAACTCTGCTTAGGAAACTGACAAGAACAGTAGCTCCTCTTCAGTCCAGTACACTGTACTTGATGGAAACAGACACGAGTGCTGTTTGCACTGTGTATGGAAATGGCACCGCAATAGTGACTTTCCTTACCAGAAAACAACTGTTGCTCATAGGACCAAAAACTGCATGTGATTCAACTCCATTTAGGACTGGGAAACAAACGCTAGCTCGCCTTACAAGAAACACACTCTGCTTTTGAGAAAGAGCCCTCTTCTACTCTACTGTGTTTCCTGTAGGGCCAGAAGAGAGAGATACTCAGAACAAAAGAACTGTGCTTCCTACACACACGGCCATATCTAGTTCAATTCTGCTTAGGAAACTGACAAGAACAGTAGATCCTCTAAAGTCCAATACACTGTTCATGCTAGGAAAAGACGCAAGTGCTATTTGTCCTGTGTATGGCAATGGGAGCACAATAGTCACTCTTCTTACCAGAAAACAACTCTTGCTCGTAGGACCACAAACTGCATGTGATTCAACTCCATTTAGGACTTTGAAACAAACGCTACCTCGACTTATGAGAAACACACTCTGCTTTTGAGAAAAGAGCACTCTTTTACTCTACTGTGTTTCCTATAGGGCCAGAACAGTGAGCTTGCTCAGAACAAAAGAACTGTGCTTCCTACACACACGTGCCATATCTAGTTCAACACTGCTTAGGAAACTGACAAGAACAGTAGCTCCTCTTCAGTCCAATACACTGTACTTGCTGGGAACAGACGCGAGTGCTATTTGCACTGTGTATGGCAATAGGAGCGCAATAGTGACTCTTCTTACCAGAAAACGACTCTTGCTCGTAGGACCAGAAACTGCATGGGATTCAACTCAAATTCTGACTTGGAAACAAACACTAGCTCGCCTTACAAGAAACACACTCTGCTTTTGAGAAAAGAGCACTCTTCTACTCTACTGTGTTTCCGATGGGGTCCGAACAGTGAGCTTGCTCAGAACAAAAGAACTGTGCTTCCTACACACACGGGGCATATCTAGTTCAACTCTCCTTAGGAAACTGACAAGAACAGTAGATCCTCTTCAGTCCAATACAACGTACATGCTGGAAACTAACGCCAGTACTATTTGCCCTGTATATGACAATGGGACCGCAACAGTGACTCTTCTTACTAGAAAACAACTCTTGCTCCTACGACGAGAAACTACATGTGACTCAACTCCATTTAGGACTGGGAAACAAATGCTAGCTCGCCTTACAAGAAACACACTCTGCTTTTGAGAAAAGAGCACTCTTCTACTCTACTGTGTTTCCTATGGGGTCCGAAGAGTGAGCTTGCTCAGAATAAAATAACTGTCCTTTCTACACACACGGGCCATATCTAGTTCAACTCTGCTTAGGAAACTGACAAGAACAGTAGCTCCTCTTCAGTCCAATGCACTGTACTTGCTGGGAACAGACGCGAGTGCTATTTGCACTGTGTATGGCAACAGTGACTCTTCTTACCAGAAAACAACTCTTGCTCATAGGACCAAAAACTGCATGTGATTCAACTCCATTTAGGACTGGGAAAAAAACGCTAGCTCGCCTTACAAGAAACACACTCAGCTTTTGAGAAAAGAGCACTCATTTACTCTACTGTGTTTCCTATAAGGCCAGAACAGTGAGCTTGCTCAGAACAAAAGAACTGTGCTTCCTACACACACGGGCCATATCTAGTTCAACTCTGCTTAGGAAACTGAAAAGAACAGTATTTCCTCTTCAGTCCAATACACTGTACATGCTGGGAGGTGACGCCAGTGCTATTTGCCCTGTGTATGACAATGGGAGCGCAATAGTGACTCTTCTTACCAGAAAAAAACTCTTGGTCGTAGGACCAGAAACTGCATGTGATTCAACTCCATTTGGACTGGGAAACAAACGCTAGCTTACCTTATGAGAAACACACTCTGCTTTTGAGAAAAGAGCACTCTTCTACTCTACTGTGTTTCTTATAGGGCCAGAACAGTGAGCTTGCTCAGAACAAAAGAACTGTGCTTCCTACACACAGAGGCCATATCTAGTTCAACTCTGCTTAGGAAACTGACAAGAACAGTAGATCCTCTTCAGTCCAATACACTGTGCTTGCTGGGAACAGATCAAGCGCTATTTGACTGTGTATGGCAATGGGAGCGCAATAGAGACTCTTCCTACCAGATTACAACTCTTGCTCGTAGGACCAGAAACTGCATGGGATTCAACTCCATTTAGGACTGGGAAACAAACGCTAGCTTGCCTTACAAGAAACACACTCTGCTTTGAGAAAAGAGCACTCTTCTACTCTACTGTGTTTCCTATAGGGCCAGAACAGTGAGCTTGCTCAGAACAAAAGAACTGTGCTTCCTACACACACGGGCCATATCTACTTCAACTCTGCTTAGGAAACTGACAACAACAGTAGCTCCTCTTCTGTCTAATACACTGTACTTGCTGGGAACAGACGCGAGTGCTATTCGCACTGTGTAATGCAATGGGAGTGCAATAGTGACTCTCCTTACCAGAAAACAACTCTTGCTTGTGGGACCAGAAACTGCATGGGATTCAACTCCATTTCTTACTGGGAAACAAACACTGGCTCGCCTTACAAGAAACACACTCTGCTTTTTATAAAATAGCACTCTTCTACTCTACTGTGTTTCTTATGGGGTCCGAACAGTGACCTTGCTCAGAACAAAAGAACTGTGCTTCCTACACCCACGGGACATATCTAGTTCAACTCTGCTTAGGAAACTGACAAGAACAGTAGCTCCTCTTCAGTCCAATACACTGTACTTGCTGGGAACAGACGCGAGTGCTATTTGCACTGTGTATGGCAATGGGAGCTCATTAGTGACTCTTCTTACCAGAAAACAACTCTTGCTGGTAGGACCAGAAACTGCATGTGACTCAACTCCATTTAGGACTGGGAAACAAACGCTAGCCTGCCTTACAAGAAACACACTCTGCTTTTTAGAATAGAGCACTCTTCTACTCTACTGTGTTTCCTATAGGGCCAGAACAGTGAGCTTGCTCAGAACAAAAGAACTGTGCATCCTACACACACGGGCCATATCTAGTTCAATTCTGCTTAGGAAACTGAAAAGAACAGTATTTCCTCTTCAGTCCAATACACTGTACATGCTGGGAGGTGACGCCAGTGCTATTTGCCCTGTGTATGACAATGGGAGCGCAATAGTGACTCTTCTTACCAGAAAACAACTCTTGCTCGTAGGACCAGAAACTGCATGTGATTCACCTCCATTTAGGACTGGGAAACAAACGCTACCTCGCCTTACGAGAAACACACTCTGTTTTGAGAAAAGAGCACTCTTCTATTCTACTGTGATTCCTATACGGCGGGAAAAGTGAGCTTACTCAGAACAAAAGAATGGTGCTTCCTATACACACGGGTCATATCTAGTTCAACTCTGCTTAGGAAACTGACAAGAACAGTAGCTCCTCTTCAGTCCAGTACACTGTACTTGATGGAAACAGACGCGAGTGCTGTTTGCACTGTGTATGGAAATGGGACCGCAATAGTGACTTTCCTTACCAGAAAACAACTGTTGCTCATAGGACCAAAAACTGCATGTGATTCAACTCCATTTAGGACTGGGAAACAAACGCTAGCTCGCCTTACAAGAAACACACTCTGCTTTTGAGAAAAGAGCCCTCTTCTACTCTACTGTGTTTCCTATAGGGCCAGAAGAGAGAGATACTCAGAACAAAAGAACTGTGCTTCCTACACACACGGCCATATCTAGTTCAATTCTGCTTAGGAAACTGACAAGAACAGTAGATCCTCTAAAGTCCAATACACTGTTCATGCTAGGAAAAGACGCAAGTGCTATTTGTCCTGTGTATGGCAATGGGAGCACAATAGTCACTCTTCTTACCAGAAAACAACTCTTGCTCGTAGGACCACAAACTGCATGTGATTCAACTCCATTTAGGACTTTGAAAGAAACGCTACCTCGACTTATGAGAAACACACTCTGCTTTTGAGAAAAGAGCACTCTTTTACTCTACTGTGTTTCCTATAGGGCCAGAACAGTGAGCTTGCTCAGAAGAAAAGAACTGTGCTTCCTACACACAGGGGTCATATCTAGTTCAACTCTGCTTAGGAAAGTGACAAGAACAGTAGCTCCTCTTCAGTCCAATACACTGTGCTTGCTGGGAACAGATCAAGCGCTATTTGACTGTGTATGGCAATGGGAGCGCAATAGTGACTCTTCCTACCAGATTACAACTCTTGCTCGTAGGACCAGAAACTGCATGGGATTCAACTCCATTTAGGACTGGGAAACAAACGCTAGCTTGCCTTACAAGAAACACACTCTGCTTTTGAGAAAAGAGCACTCTTCTACTCTACTGTGTTTCCTATAGGGCCAGAACAGTGAGCTTGCTCAGAACAAAAGAACTGTGCTTCCTACACACACGGGCCATATCTACTTCAACTCTGCTTAGGAAACTGACAAGAACAGTAGCTCCTCTTCTGTCCAATACACTGTACTTGCTGGGAACAGACACGAGTGCTATTCGCACTGTGTAATGCAATGGGAGTGCAATAGTGACTCTCCTTACCAGAAAACAACTCTTGCTTGTGGGACCAGAAACTGCATGGGATTCAACTCCATTTCTTACTGGGAAACAAACACTGGCTCGCCTTACAAGAAACACACTCTGCTTTTTATAAAATAGCACTCTTCTACTCTACTGTGTTTCTTATGGGGTCCGAACAGTGACCGTGCTCAGAACAAAAGAACTGTGCTTCCTACACCCACGGGACATATCTAGTTCAACTCTGCTTAGGAAACTGACAAGAACAGTAGCTCCTCTTCAGTCCAATACACTGTACTTGCTGGGAACAGACGCGAGTGCTATTTGCACTGTGTATGGCAATGGGAGCTCATTAGTGACTCTTCTTACCAGAAAACAACTCTTGCTGGTAGGACCAGAAACTGCATGTGACTCAACTCCATTTAGGACTGGGAAACAAACGCTAGCCTGCCTTACAAGAAACACACTCTGCTTTTGAGAATAGAGCACTCTTCTACTCTACTGTGTTTCCTATAGGGCCAGAACAGTGAGCTTGCTCAGAACAAAAGAACTGTGCATCCTACACACACGGGCCATATCTAGTTCAATTCTGCTTAGGAAACTGAAAAGAACAGTATTTCCTCTTCAGTCCAATACACTGTACATGCTGGGAGGTGACGCCAGTGCTATTTGCCCTGTGTATGACAATGGGAGCGCAATAGTGACTCTTCTTACCAGAAAACAACTCTTGCTCGTAGGACCAGAAACTGCATGTGATTCACCTCCATTTAGGACTGGGAAACAAACGCTACCTCGCCTTACGAGAAACACACTCTGTTTTGAGAAAAGAGCACTCTTCTATTCTACTGTGATTCCTATACGGCGGGAAAAGTGAGCTTACTCAGAACAAAAGAATGGTGCTTCCTATACACACGGGCCATATCTAGTTCAACTCTGCTTAGGAAACTGACAAGAACAGTAGCTCCTCTTCAGTCCAGTACACTGTACTTGATGGAAACAGACGCGAGTGCTGTTTGCACTGTGTATGGAAATGGGACCGCAATAGTGACTTTCCTTACCAGAAAACAACTGTTGCTCATAGGACCAAAAACTGCATGTGATTCAACTCCATTTAGGACTGGGAAACAAACGCTAGCTCGCCTTACAAGAAACACACACTGCTTTTGAGAAAAGAGCCCTCTTCTACTCTACTGTGTTTCCTATAGGGCCAGAAGAGAGAGATACTCAGAACAAAAGAACTGTGCTTCCTACACACACGGCCATATCTAGTTCAATTCTGCTTAGGAAACTGACAAGAACAGTAGATCCTCTAAAGTCCAATACACTGTTCATGCTAGGAAAAGACGCAAGTGCTATTTGTCCTGTGTATGGCAATGGGAGCACAATAGTCACTCTTCTTACCAGAAAACAACTCTTGCTCGTAGGACCACAAACTGCATGTGATTCAACTCCATTTAGGACTTTGAAACAAACGCTACCTCGACTTATGAGAAACACACTCTGCTTTTGAGAAAAGAGCACTCTTTTACTCTACTGTGTTTCCTATAGGGCCAGAACAGTGAGCTTGCTCAGAAGAAAAGAACTGTGCTTCCTACACACAGGGGCCATATCTAGTTCAACTCTGCTTAGGAAACTGACAAGAACAGTAGCTCCTCTTCAGTCCAATACACTGTACTTGCTGGGAACAGATCGAGCGCTATTTGACTGTGTATGGCAATGGGAGCGCAATAGTGACTCTTCTTACCAGATTACAACTCTTGCTCGTAGGAACAGAAACTGCATGTGATTCAACTCCATTTAGGACTGGGAAACAAATGCTAGCTTGCCTTACAAGAAACACACTCTGCTTTTGAGAAAAGAGCACTCTTCTACTCTACTGTGTTTCCTATAGGGCCAGAACAGTGAGCTTGCTCAGAACAAAAGAACTGTGCTTCCTACACACACGTGCCATATCTAGTTCAACTCTGCTTAGGAAACTGACAAGAACAGTAGCTCCTCTTCAGTCCAATACACTGTACTTGCTGGGAACAGACGCGAGTGCTATTTGCACTGTGTATGGCAATGGGAGCGCAATAGTGACTCTTCTTACCAGAAAACGACTCTTGCTCATAGGACCAGTAACTGCATGGGATTCAACTCAAATTCTGACTTGGAAACAAACACTAGCTCGCCTTACAAGAAACACACTCTGCTTTTGAGAAAAGAGCACTCTTCTACTCTACTGTGTTTCCGATGGGGTCCGAACAGTGAGCTTGCTCAGAACAAAAGAACTGTGCTTCCTACACACACGGGGCATATCTAGTTCAACTCTCCTTAGGAAACTGACAAGAACAGTAGATCCTCTTCAGTCCAATACAACGTACATGCTGGAAACGAACGCCAGTACTATTTGCCCTGTATATGACAATGGGACCGCAACAGTGACTCTTCTTACTAGAAAACAACTCTTGCTCCTACGACGAGAAACTACATGTGACTCAACTCCATTTAGGACTGGAAAACAAACGCTAGCTCGCCTTACAAGAAACACACTCTGCTTTTGAGAAAAGAGCACTCTTCTACTCTACTGTGTTTCCTATGGGGTCCGAAGAGTGAGCTTGCTCAGAATAAAATAACTGTCCTTTCTACACAAACGGGCCATATCTAGTTCAACTCTGCTAAGGAAACTGACAAAAACAGTAGCACCTCTTCAGTCCAATGCACTGTACTTGCTGGGAACAGACGCGAGTGCTATTTGCACTGTGTATGGCAAAAGTGACTCTTCTTACCAGAAAACAACTCTTGCTCATAGGACCAAAAACTGCATGTGATTCAACTCCATTTAGGACTGGGAAACAAACGCTAGCTCGCCTTACAAGAAACACACTCTGCTTTTGAGAAAAGAGCACTCTTCTACTCTACTGTGTTTCCTATAGGGCCAGAACAGTGAGCTTGCTCAGAACAAAAGAACTGTGCTTCCTACACACAGCGGCCATATCTAGTTCAACTCTGCTTAGGAAAGTGACAAGAACAGTAGGTCCTCTTCAGTCCAATACACTGTATTTGCTGGGAACACACGCGAGTGCTATTTGCATTGTGTAATGCAATGGGAGCACAATAGTGACTTTCCTTACAGGAAAACAACTCTTGCTTGTAGGACCAGATACTGCATGGGATTCAACTCCATTTCTGACAGGGAAACAAACACTGGCACACCTTACAAGAAACACACTCTGCTTTTTATAAAATAGCACTCTTCTACTCTACTGTGTTTCTTATGGGGTCCGAACAGTGACCTTGCTCAGAACAAAAGAACTGTGCTTCCTACACCCACGGGACATATCTAGTTCAACTCTGCTTAGGAAACTGACAAGAACAGTAGCTCCTCTTCAGTCCAATACACTGTACTTGCTGGGAACAGACGCGAGTGCTATTTGCACTGTGTATGGCAATGGGAGCTCATTAGTGACTCTTCTTACCAGAAAACAACTCTTGCTGGTAGGACCAGAAACTGCATGTGACTCAACTCCATTTAGGACTGGGAAACAAACGCTAGCCTGCCTTACAAGAAACACACTCTGCTTTTGAGAATAGAGCACTCTTCTACTCTACTGTGTTTCCTATAGGGCCAGAACAGTGAGCTTGCTCAGAACAAAAGAACTGTGCATCCTACACACACGGGCCATATCTAGTTCAATTCTGCTTAGGAAACTGAAAAGAACAGTATTTCCTCTTCAGTCCAATACACTGTACATGCTGGGAGGTGACACCAGTGCTATTTGCCCTGTGTATGACAATGGGAGCGCAATAGTGACTCTTCTTACCAGAAAACAACTCTTGCTCGTAGGACCAGAAACTGCATGTGATTCACCTCCATTTAGGACTGGGAAACAAACGCTACCTCGCCTTACGAGAAACACACTCTGTTTTGAGAAAAGAGCACTCTTCTATTCTACTGTGATTCCTATACGGCGGGAAAAGTGAGCTTACTCAGAACAAAAGAATGGTGCTTCCTATACACACGGGCCATATCTAGTTCAACTCTGCTTAGGAAACTGACAAGAACAGTAGCTCCTCTTCAGTCCAATACACTGTACTTGATGGAAACAGACGCGAGTGCTGTTGGCACTGTGTATGGAAATGGGAGCGCAATAGTGACTCTTCTTACCAGAAAACAACTGTTGCACATAGGACCAAAAACTGCATGTGATTCAACTCCATTTAGGACTGGGAAACAAACGCTAGCTCGCCTTACAAGAAACACACTCTGCTTTTGAGAAAAGAGCCCTCTTCTACTCTACTGTGTTTCCTATAGGGCCAGAAGAGAGAGATACTCAGAACAAAAGAACTGTGCTTCCTACACACACGGCCATATCTAGTTCAATTCTGCTTAGGAAACTGACAAGAACAGTAGATCCTCTAAAGTCCAATACACTGTTCATGCTAGGAAAAGACGCAAGTGCTATTTGTCCTGTGTATGGCAATGGGAGCACAATAGTCACTCTTCTTACCAGAAAACAACTCTTGCTCGTAGGACCACAAACTGCATGTGATTCAACTCCATTTAGGACTTTGAAACAAACGCTACCTCGACTTATGAGAAACACACTCTATTTTGAGAAAAGAGCACTCTTTTACTCTACTGTGTTTCCTATAGGGCCAGAACAGTGAGCTTGCTCAGAAGAAAAGAACTGTGCTTCCTACACACAGGGGCCATATCTAGTTCAACTCTGCTTAGGAAAGTGACAAGAACAGTAGCTCCTCTTCAGTCCAATACACTGTACTTGCTGGGAACAGATCGAGCGCTATTTGACTGTGTATGGCAATGGGAGCGCAATAGTGACTCCTGTTACCAAAAAACGTCTCTTGCTCGTAGGACCAGAAACTGCATGGGATTCAACTCAATTTCTGACTTGGAAACAAACACTAGCTCGCCTTACAAGAAACACACTCTGCTTTTGAGAAAAGAGCACTCTTCTACTCTACTGTGTTTCGGATGGGGTCCGAACAGTGTGCTTGCTCAGAACAAAAGAACTGTGCTTCCTACACACACGGGGCATATCTAGTTAAACTCTCCTTAGGAAACTGACAAGAACAGTAGATCCTCTTCAGTCCAATACAACGTACATGCTGGAAACGAACGCCAGTACTATTTGCCCTGTATATGACAATGGGACCGCAACAGTGACTCTTCTTACTAGAAAACAACTCTTGCTCCTACGACGAGAAACTACATGTGACTCAACTCCACTTAGGACTGGGAAACAAACGCTAGCTCGCCTTACAAGAAACACACTCTGGTTTTGAGAAAAGAGCACTCTTCTACTCTACTGTGTTTCCTATGGGGTCCGAAGAGTGAGCTTGCTCAGAATAAAATAACTGTCCTTTCTACACACACGGGCCATATCTAGTTCAACTCTGCTTAGGAAATTGACAAGAACAGTAGCTCCTCTTCAGTCCAATGCACTGTACTTGCTGGGAACAGACGCGAGTGCTATTTGCACTGTGTATGGCAAAAGTGACTCTTCTTACTAGAAAACAACTCTTGCTCATAGGACCAAAAACTGCATGTGATTCAACTCCATTTAGGACTGGGAAAAAAATGCTAGCTCGCCTTACAAGAAACACACTCAGCTTTTGAGAAAAGAGCACTCATTTACTCTACTGTGTTTCCTATAAGGCCAGAACAGTGAGCTTGCTCAGAACAAAAGAACTGTGCTTCCTACACACACGGGCCATATCTAGTTCAACTCTGCTTAGGAAACTGACAAGAACAGTATTTCCTCTTCAGTCCAATACACTGTACATGCTGGGAGGTGACGCCAGTGCTATTTGCCCTGTGTATGACAATGGGAGCGCAATAGTGACTCTTCTTACCAGAAAGAAACTCTTGGTCGTAGGACCAGAAACTGCATGTGATTCAACTCCATTTGGACTGGGAAACAAATGCTAACTTACCTTACGAGAAACACACTCTGCTTTTGAGAAAAGAGCACTCTTCTTCTCTACTGTGTTTCCTATAGGGCCAGAACAGTGAGCTTGCTCAGAACAAAAGAACTGTGCTTCCTACACACAGAGGCCATATCTAGTTCAACTCTGCTTAGGAAACTGACAAGAACAGTAGATCCTCTTCAGTCCAATACACTGTACTTGCTGGGAACAGATCAAGCGCTATTTGACTGTGTATGGCAATGGGAGTGCATAAGTGACTGTTCCTACCAGATTACAACTCTTGCTCGTAGGACCAGAAACTGCATGGGATTCAACTCCATTTAGGACTGGGAAACAAACGCTAGCTTGCCTTACAAGAAACACACTCTGCTTTTGAGAAAAGAGCACTCTTCTACTCTACTGTGTTTCCTATAGGGCCAGAACAGTGAGCTTGCTCAGAACAAAAGAAGTGTGCTTCCTACACACACGGGCCATATCTAGTTCAACTCTGCTTAGGAAACTGACCAGAACAGTAGCTCCTCTTCTGTCCAATACACTGTACTTGCTGGGAACAGACGCTAGTGCTATTCGCACTGTGTAATGCAATGGGAGTGCAATAGTGACTCTCCTTACCAGAAAACAACTCTTGCTTGTGGGACCAGAAACTGCATGGGATTCAACTCCATTTCTTACTGGGAAACAAACACTGGCTCGCCTTACAAGAAACACACTCTGCTTTTTATAAAATACCACTCTTCTACTCTACTGTGTTTCTTATGGGGTCCGAACAGTGACCTTGCTCAGAACAAAAGAACTGTGCTTCCTACACCCACGGGACATATCTAGTTCAACTCTGCTTAGGAAACTGACAAGAACAGTAGCTCCTCTTCAGTCCAATACACTGTACTTGCTGGGAACAGACGCGAGTGCTATTTGCGCTGTGTATGGCAATGGGAGCTCATTAGTGACTCTTCTTACCAGAAAACAACTCTTGCTGGTAGGACCAGAAACTGCATGTGACTCAACTCCATTTAGGACTGGGAAACAAACGCTAGCCTGCCTTACAAGAAACACACTCTGCTTTTGAGAATAGAGCACTCTTCTACTCTACTGTGTTTCCTATAGGGCCAGAACAGTGAGCTTGCTCAGAACAAAAGAACTGTGCATCCTACACACACGGGCCATATCTAGTTCAATTCTGCTTAGGAAACTGAAAAGAACAGTATTTCCTCTTCAGTCCAATACACTGTACATGCTGGGAGGTGACGCCAGTGCTTTTTGCCCTGTGTATGACAATGGGAGCGCAATAGTGACTCTTCTTACCAGAAAACAACTCTTGCTCGTAGGACCAGAAACTGCATGTGATTCACCTCCATTTAGGACTGGGAAACAAACGCTACCTCGCCTTACGAGAAACACACTCTGTTTTGAGAAAAGAGCACTCTTCTATTCTACTGTGATTCCTATACGGCGGGAAAAGTGAGCTTACTCAGAACAAAAGAATGGTGCTTCCTATACACACGGGCCATATCTAGTTCAACTCTGCTTAGGAAACTGACAAGAACAGTAGCTCCTCTTCAGTCCAGTACACTGTTATTGATGGAAACAGACACGAGTGCTGTTTGCACTGTGTATGGAAATGGCACCGCAATAGTGACTTTCCTTACCAGAAAACAACTGTTGCTCATAGGACCAAAAACTGCATGTGATTCAACTCCATTTAGGACTGGGAAACAAACGCTAGCTCGCCTTACAAGAAACACACTCTGCTTTTGAGAAAAGAGCCCTCTTCTACTCTACTGTGTTTCCTGTAGGGCCAGAAGAGAGAGATACTCAGAACAAAAGAACTGTGCTTCCTACACACACGGCCATATCTAGTTCAATTCTGCTTAGGAAACTGACAAGAACAGTAGATCCTCTAAAGTCCAATACACTGTTCATGCTAGGAAAAGACGCAAGTGCTATTTGTCCTGTGTATGGCAATGGGAGCACAATAGTCACTCTTCTTACCAGAAAACAACTCTTGCTCGTAGGACCACAAACTGCATGTGATTCAACTCCATTTAGGACTTTGAAACAAACGCTACCTCGACTTATGAGAAACACACTCTGCTTTTGAGAAAAGAGCACTCTTTTACTCTACTGTGTTTCCTATAGGGCCAGAACAGTGAGCTTGCTCAGAAGAAAAGAACTGTGCTTCCTACACACAGGGGCCATATCTAGTTCAACTCTGCTTAGGAAAGTGACAAGAACAGTAGCTCCTCTTCAGTCCAATACACTGTACTTGCTGGGAACAGATCAAGCGCTATTTGACTGTGTATGGCAATGGGAGCGCAATAGTGACTCTTCTTACCAGATTACAACTCTTGCTCGTAGGAACAGAAACTGCATGTGATTCAACTCCATTTAGGACTGGGAAACAAATGCTAGCTTGTCTTACAAGAAACACACTCTGCTTTTGAGAAAAGAGCACTCTTCTACTCTACTGTGTTTCCTATAGGGCCAGAACAGTGAGCTTGCTCAGAACAAAAGAACTGTGCTTCCTAAACACAGGGGACATATCTAGTTCAACTCTGCTTAGGAAACTGACAAGAACAGTAGCTCCTCTTCAGTCCAATACACTGTACTTGCTGGGAACAGACGCGAGTGCTATTTGCACTGTGTATGGCAATAGGAGC
Organism: Peromyscus eremicus; assembly: GCF_949786415.1. Classification (NCBI taxonomy): domain Eukaryota; kingdom Metazoa; phylum Chordata; class Mammalia; order Rodentia; family Cricetidae; genus Peromyscus; species Peromyscus eremicus. Next base: position 25,333 of record NW_026735569.1, on the reverse strand, counting down.
GCAATAGTGACTCTTCTTACCAGAAAACGACTCTTGCTCGTAGGACCAGAAACTGCATGGGATTCAACTCAATTTCTGACTTGGAAACAAACACTAGCTCGCCTTACAAGAAACACACTCTGCTTTTGAGAAAAGAGCACTCTTCTACTCTACTGTGTTTCCGATGGGGTCCGAACAGTGAGCTTGCTCAGAACAAAAGAACTGTGCTTCCTACACACACGGGGCATATCTAGTTCAACTCTCCTTAGGAAACTGACAAGAACAGTAGATCCTCTTCAGTCCAATACAACGTACATGCTGGAAACGAACGCCAGTACTATTTGCCCTGTATATGACAATGGGACCGCAACAGTGACTCTTCTTACTAGAAAACAACTCTTGCTCCTACGACGAGAAACTACATGTGACTCAACTCCATTTAGGACTGGAAAACAAACGCTAGCTCGCCTTACAAGAAACACACTCTGCTTTTGAGAAAAGAGCACTCTTCTACTCTACTGTGTTTCCTATGGGGTCCGAAGAGTGAGCTTGCTCAGAATAAAATAACTGTCCTTTCTACACACACGGGCCATATCTAGTTCAACTCTGCTTAGGAAACTGACAAGAACAGTAGCTCCTCTTCAGTCCAATGCACTATACTTGCTGGGAACAGACGCGAGTGCTATTTGCACTGTGTATGGCAACAGTGACTCTTCTTACCAGAAAACAACTCTTGCTCATAGGACCAAAAACTGCATGTGATTCAACTCCATTTAGGACTGGGAAAAAAACGCTAGCTCGCCTTACAAGAAACACACTCAGCTTTTGAGAAAAGAGCACTCATTTACTCTACTGTGTTTCCTATAAGGCCAGAACAGTGAGCTTGCTCAGAACAAAAGAACTGTGCTTCCTACACACACGGGCCATATCTAGTTCAACTCTGCTTAGGAAACTGAAAAGAACAGTATTTCCTCTTCAGTCCAATACACTGTACATGCTGGGAGGTGACACCAGTGCTATTTGCCCTGTGTATGACAATGGGAGCGCAATAGTGACTCTTCTTACCAGAAAAAAACTCTTGGTCGTAGGAACAGAAACTGCATGTGATTCAACTCCGTTTGGACTGGGAAACAAACGCTAGCTTACCTTACGAGAAACACACTCTGCTTTTGAGAAAAGAGCACTCTTCTACTCTACTGTGTTTCCTATAGGGCCAGAACAGTGAGCTTGCTCAGAACAGAAGAACTGTGCTTCCTACACACAGAGGCCATATCTAGTTCAACTCTGCTTAGGAAACTGACAAGAACAGTAGATCCTCTTCAGTCCAATACACTGTGCTTGCTGGGAACAGATCAAGCGCTATTTGACTGTGTATGGCAATGGGAGCGCAATAGTGACTCTTCCTACCAGATTACAACTCTTGCTCGTAGGACCAGAAACTGCATGGGATTCAACTCCATTTAGGACTGGGAAACAAACGCTAGCTTGCCTTACAAGAAACACACTCTGCTTTTGAGAAAAGAGCACTCTTCTACTCTACTGTGTTTCCTATAGGGCCAGAACAGTGAGCTTGCTCAGAACAAAAGAACTGTGCTTCCTACACACATGGGCCATATCTAGTTCAACTCTGCTTAGGAAACTGACAAGAACAGTAGCTCCTCTTCTGTCCAATACACTGTACTTGCTGGGAACAGACGCGAGTGCTATTCGCACTGTGTAATGCAATGGGAGTGCAATAGTGACTCTCCTTACCAGAAAACAACTCTTGCTTGTGGGACCAGAAACTGCATGGGATTCAACTCCATTTCTTACTGGGAAACAAACACTGGCTCGCCTTACAAGAAACACACTCTGCTTTTTATAAAATAGCACTCTTCTACTCTACTGTGTTTCTTATGGGGTCCGAACAGTGACCTTGCTCAGAACAAAAGAACTGTGCTTCCTACACCCACGGGACATATCTAGTTCAACTCTGCTTAGGAAACTGACAAGAACAGTAGCTCCTCTTCAGTCCAATACACTGTACTTGCTGGGAACAGACGCGAGTGCTATTTGCACTGTGTATGGCAATGGGAGCTCATTAGTGACTCTTCTTACCAGAAAACAACTCTTGCTGGTAGGACCAGAAACTGCATGTGACTCAACTCCATTTAGGACTGGGAAACAAACGCTAGCCTGCCTTACAAGAAACACACTCTGCTTTTGAGAATAGAGCACTCTTCTACTCTACTGTGTTTCCTATAGGGCCAGAACAGTGAGCTTGCTCAGAACAAAAGAACTGTGCATCCTACACACACGGGCCATATCTAGTTCAATTCTGCTTAGGAAACTGAAAAGAACAGTATTTCCTCTTCAGTCCAATACACTGTACATGCTGGGAGGTGACGCCAGTGCTATTTGCCCTGTGTATGACAATGGGAGCGCAATAGTGACTCTTCTTACCAGAAAACAACTCTTGCTCGTAGGACCAGAAACTGCATGTGATTCACCTCCATTTAGGACTGGGAAACAAACGCTACCTCGCCTTACGAGAAACACACTCTGTTTTGAGAAAAGAGCACTCTTCTATTCTACTGTGATTCCTATACGGCGGGAAAAGTGAGCTTACTTAGAACAAAAGAATGGTGCTTCCTATACACACGGGCCATATCTAGTTCAACTCTGCTTAGGAAACTGACAAGAACAGTAGCTCCTCTTCAGTCCAATACACTGTACTTGATGGAAACAGACGCGAGTGCTGTTTGCACTGTGTATGGAAATGGGACCGCAATAGTGACTTTCCTTACCAGAAAACAATTGTTGCTCATAGGACCAAAAACTGCATGTGATTCAACTCCATTTAGGACTGGGAAACAAACGCTAGTTCGCCTTACAAGAAACACACTCTGCTTTTGAGAAAAGAGCCCTCTTCTACTCTATTGTGTTTCCTATAGGGCCAGAAGAGAGAGATACTCAGAACAAAAGAACTGTGCTTCCTACACACACGGACATATCTAGTTCAATTCTGCTTAGGAAACTGACAAGAACAGTAGATCCTCTAGAGTCCAATACACTGTTCATGCTAGGAAAAGACCCAAGTGCTATTTGTCCTGTGTATGGCAATGGGAGCACAATAGTCACTCTTCTTACCAGAAAACAACTCTTGCTCGTAGGACCACAAACTGCATGTGATTCAACTCCATTTAGGACTTTGAAACAAACGCTACCTCGACTTATGAGAAACACACTCTGCTTTTGAGAAAAGAGCACTCTTTTACTCTACTGTGTTTCCTATAGGGCCAGAACAGTGAGCTTGCTCAGAACAAAAGAACTGTGCTTCCTACACACAGGGGCCATATCTAGTTCAACTCTGCTTAGGAAAGTGACAAGAACAGTAGCTCCTCTTCAGTCCAATACACTGTACTTGCTGGGAACAGATCGAGCGCTATTTGACTGTGTATGGCAATGGGAGCGCAATAGTGACTCTTCTTACCAGATTACAACTCTTGCTCGTAGGAACAGAAACTGCATGGGATTCAACTCCATTTAGGACTGGGAAACAAATGCTAGCTTGCCTTACAAGAAACACACTCTGCTTTTGAGAAAAGAGCACTCTTCTACTCTACTGTGTTTCCTATAGGGCCAGAACAGTGAGCTTGCTCAGAACAAAAGAACTGTGCTTCCTACACACAGAGGCCATATCTAGTTCAACTCTGCTTAGGAAACAGACAAGAACAGTAGATCTTCTTCAGTCCAATACACTGTGCTTGCTGGGAACAGATCAAGCGCTATTTGACTGTGTATGGCAATGGGAGCGCAATAGTGACTCTTCCTACCAGATTACAACTCTTGCTCGTAGGAACAGAAACTGCATGTGATTCAACTCCATTTAGGACTGGGAAACAAACGCTAGCTTGCCTTACAAGAAACACACTCTGCTTTTGAGAAAAGAGCACTCTTCTACTCTACTGTGTTTCCTATAGGGCCAGAACAGTGAGCTTGCTCAGAACAAAAGAACTGTGCTTCCTACACACACGGGCCATATCTAGTTCAACTCTGCTTAGGAAACTGACAAGAACAGTAGCTCCTCTTCTGTCCAATACACTGTACTTGCTGGGAACAGACGCGAGTGCTATTCGCACTGTGTAATGCAATGGGAGTGCAATAGTGACTCTCCTTACCAGAAAACAACTCTTGCTTGTGGGACCAGAAACTGCATGGGATTCAACTCCATTTCTTACTGGGAAACAAACACTGGCTCGCCTTACAAGAAACACACTCTTCTTTTTGTAAAATAGCACTCTTCTACTCTACTGTGTTTCTTATGGGGTCCGAACAGTGACCTTGCTCAGAACAAAAGAACTGTGCTTCCTACACACAGGGGCCATATCTAGTTCAACTCTGCTTAGGAAACTGACAAGAACAGTAGCTCCTCTTCAGTCCAATACACTGTACTTGCTGGGAACAGATCGAGCGCTATTTGACTGTGTATGGCAATGGGAGCGCAATAGTGACTCTTCTTACCAGATTACAACTCTTGCTCGTAGGAACAGAAACTGCATGGGATTCAACTCCATTTAGGACTGGGAAACAAATGCTAGCTTGCCTTACAAGAAACACACTCTGCTTTTGAGAAAAGAGCACTCTTCTACTCTACTGTGTTTCCTATAGGGCCAGAACAGTGAGCTTGCTCAGAACAAAAGAACTGTGCTTCCTACACACAGAGGCCATATCTAGTTCAACTCTGCTTAGGAAACAGACAAGAACAGTAGATCTTCTTCAGTCCAATACACTGTGCTTGCTGGGAACAGATCAAGCGCTATTTGACTGTGTATGGCAATGGGAGCGCAATAGTGACTCTTCCTACCAGATTACAACTCTTGCTCGTAGGAACAGAAACTGCATGTGATTCAACTCCATTTAGGACTGGGAAACAAACGCTAGCTTGCCTTACAAGAAACACACTCTGCTTTTGAGAAAAGAGCACTCTTCTACTCTACTGTGTTTCCTATAGGGCCAGAACAGTGAGCTTGCTCAGAACAAAAGAAGTGTGCTTCCTACACACACGGGCCATATCTAGTTCAACTCTGCTTAGGAAACTGACAAGAACAGTAGCTCCTCTTCTGTCCAATACACTGTACTTGCTGGGAACAGACGCGAGTGCTATTCGCACTGTGTAATGCAATGGGAGTGCAATAGTGACTCTCCTTACCAGAAAACAACTCTTGCTTGTGGGACCAGAAACTGCATGGGATTCAACTCCATTTCTTACTGGGAAACAAACACTGGCTCGCCTTACAAGAAACACACTCTTCTTTTTGTAAAATAGCACTCTTCTACTCTACTGTGTTTCTTATGGGGTCCGAACAGTGACCTTGCTCAGAACAAAAGAACTGTGCTTCCTACACAAACGGGACATATCTAGTTCAACTCTGCTTAGGAAACTGACAAGAACAGTAGCTCCTCTTCAGTCCAATACACTGTACTTGCTGGGAACAGACGCGAGTGCTATTTGCACTGTGTATGGCAATGGGAGCTCATTAGTGACTCTTCTTACCAGAAAACAACTCTTGCTGGTAGGACCAGAAACTGCATGTGACTCAACTCCATTTAGGACTGGGAAACAAACGCTAGCCTGCCTTACAAGAAACACACTCTGCTTTTGAGAATAGAGCACTCTTCTACTCTACTGTGTTTCCTATAGGGCCAGAACAGTGAGCTTGCTCAGAACAAAAGAACTGTGCATCCTACACACACGGGCCATATCTAGTTCAATTCTGCTTAGGAAACTGAAAAGAACAGTATTTCCTCTTCAGTCCAATACACTGTACATGCTGGGAGGTGACGCCAGTGCTATTTGCCCTGTGTATGACAATGGGAGCGCAATAGTGACTCTTCTTACCAGAAAACAACTCTTGCTCGTAGGACCAGAAACTGCATGTGATTCACCTCCATTTAGGACTGGGAAACAAACGCTACCTCGCCTTACGAGAAACACACTCTGTTTTGAGAAAAGAGCACTCTTCTATTCTACTGTGATTCCTATACGGCGGGAAAAGTGAGCTTACTCAGAACAAAAGAATGGTGCTTCCTATACACACGGGCCATATCTAGTTCAACTCTGCTTAGGAAACTGACAAGAACAGTAGCTCCTCTTCAGTCCAATACACTGTACTTGATGGAAACAGACGCGAGTGCTGTTTGCACTGTGTATGGAAATGGGACCGCAATAGTGACTTTCCTTACCAGAAAACAACTGTTGCTCATAGGACCAAAAACTGCATGTGATTCAACTCCATTTAGGACTGGGAAACAAACGCTAGTTCGCCTTACAAGAAACACACTCTGCTTTTGAGAAAAGAGCCCTCTTCTACTCTACTGTGTTTCCTATAGGGCCAGAAGAGAGAGATACTCAGAACAAAAGAACTGTGCTTCCTAAACACACGGCCATATCTAGTTCAATTCTGCTTAGGAAACTGACAAGAACAGTAGATCCTCTAAAGTCCAATACACTGTTCATGCTAGGAAAAGACGCAAGTGCTATTTGTCCTGTGTATGGCAATGGGAGCACAATAGTCACTCTTCTTACCAGAAAACAACTCTTGCTCGTAGGACCACAAACTGCATGTGATTCAACTCCATTTAGGACTTTGAAACAAACGCTACCTCGACTTATGAGAAACACACTCTGCTTTTGAGAAAAGAGCACTCTTTTACTCTACTGTGTTTCCTATTGGGCCAGAACAGTGAGCTTGCTCAGAACAAAAGAACTGTGCTTCCTTCACACAGGGGCCATATCTAGTTCAACTCTGCTTAGGAAAGTGACAAGAACAGTAGCTCCTCTTCAGTCCAATACACTGTACTTGCTGGGAACAGATCGAGCGCTATTTGACTGTGTATGGCAATGGGAGCGCAATAGTGACTCTTCTTACCAGATTACAACTCTTGCTCGTAGGAACAGAAACTGCATGGGATTCAACTCCATTTAGGACTGGGAAACAAACGCTAGCTTGCCTTACAAGAAACACACTCTGCTTTTGAGAAAAGAGCACTCTTCTACTCTACTGTGTTTCCTATAGGGCCAGAACAGTGAGCTTGCTCAGAACAAAAGAACTGTGCTTCCTACACACACGTGCCATATCTAGTTCAACTCTGCTTAGGAAACTGACAAGAACAGTAGCTCCTCTTCAGTCCAATACACTGTACTTGCTGGGAACAGACGCGAGTGCTATTTGCACTGTGTATGGCAATGGGAGCGCAATAGTGACTCTTCTTACCAGAAAACGACTCTTGCTCGTAGGACCAGAAACTGCATGGGATTCAACTCAATTTCTGACTTGGAAACAAACACTAGCTCGCCTTACAAGAAACACACTCTGCTTTTGAGAAAAGAGCACTCTTCTACTCTACTGTGTTTCCGATGGGGTCCAAAGAGTGAGCTTGCTCAGAACAAAAGAACTGTGCTTCCTACACACACGGGGCATATCTAGTTCAACTCTCCTTAGGAAACTGACAAGAACAGTAGATCCTCTTCAGTCCAATACAACGTACATGCTGGAAACGAACGCCAGTACTATTTGCCCTGTATATGACAATGGGACCGCAACAGTGACTCTTCTTACTAGAAAACAACTCTTGCTCCTACGACGAGAAGCTACATGTGACTCAACTCCATTTAGGACTGGGAAACAAACGCTAGCTCGCCTTACAAGAAACACACTCTGCTTTTGAGAAAAGACCACTCTTCTACTCTACTGTGTGTCCTATGGGGTCCGAAGAGTGAGCTTGCTCAGAATAAAATAACTGTCCTTTCTACACACACGGGCCATATCTAGTTCAACTCTGCTTAGGAAACTGACAAGAACAGTAGCTCCTCTTCAGTCCAATGCACTGTACTTGCTGGGAACAGACGCGAGTGCTATTTGCACTGTGTATGGCAAAAGTGACTCTTCTTACCAGAAAACAACTCTTGCTCATAGGACCAAAAACTGCATGTGATTCAACTCCATTTAGGACTGGGAAACAAACGCTAGCTCGCCTTACAAGAAACACACTCTGCTTTTGAGAAAAGAGCACTCTTCTACTCTACTGTGTTTCCTATAGGGCCAGAACAGTGAGCTTGCTCAGAACAAAAGAACTGTGCTTCCTACACACAGCGGCCATATCTAGTTCAACTCTGCTTAGGAAAGTGACAAGAACAGTAGGTCCTCTTCAGTCCAATACACTGTATTTGCTGGGAACACACGCGAGTGCTATTTGCATTGTGTAATGCAATGGGAGCACAATAGTGACTTTCCTTACAGGAAAACAACTCTTGCTTGTAGGACCAGATACTGCATGGGATTCAACTCCATTTCTGACAGGGAAACAAACACTGGCACACCTTACAAGAAACACACTCTGCTTTTTATAAAATAGCACTCTTCTACTCTACTGTGTTTCTTATGGGGTCCGAACAGTGACCTTGCTCAGAACAAAAGAACTGTGCTTCCTACACCCACGGGACATATCTAGTTCAACTCTGCTTAGGAAACTGACAAGAACAGTAGCTCCTCTTCAGTCCAATACACTGTACTTGCTGGGAACAGACGCGAGTGCTATTTGCACTGTGTATGGCAATGGGAGCTCATTAGTGACTCTTCTTACCAGAAAACAACTCTTGCTGGTAGGACCAGAAACTGCATGTGACTCAACTCCATTTAGGACTGGGAAACAAACGCTAGCCTGCCTTACAAGAAACACACTCTGCTTTTGAGAATAGAGCACTCTTCTACTCTACTGTGTTTCCTATAGGGCCAGAACAGTGAGCTTGCTCAGAACAAAAGAACTGTGCATCCTACACACACGGGCCATATCTAGTTCAATTCTGCTTAGGAAACTGAAAAGAACAGTATTTCCTCTTCAGTCCAATACACTGTACATGCTGGGAGGTGACACCAGTGCTATTTGCCCTGTGTATGACAATGGGAGCGCAATAGTGACTCTTCTTACCAGAAAACAACTCTTGCTCGTAGGACCAGAAACTGCATGTGATTCACCTCCATTTAGGACTGGGAAACAAACGCTACCTCGCCTTACGAGAAACACACTCTGTTTTGAGAAAAGAGCACTCTTCTATTCTACTGTGATTCCTATATGGCGGGAAAAGTGAGCTTACTCAGAACAAAAGAATGGTGCTTCCTATACACACGGGCCATATCTAGTTCAACTCTGCTTAGGAAACTGACAAGAACAGTAGCTCCTCTTCAGTCCAATACACTGTACTTGATGGAAACAGACGCGAGTGCTGTTGGCACTGTGTATGGAAATGGGAGCGCAATAGTGACTCTTCTTACCAGAAAACAACTGTTGCACATAGGACCAAAAACTGCATGTGATTCAACTCCATTTAGGACTGGGAAACAAACGCTAGCTCGCCTTACAAGAAACACACTCTGCTTTTGAGAAAAGAGCCCTCTTCTACTCTACTGTGTTTCCTATAGGGCCAGAAGAGAGAGATACTCAGAACAAAAGAACTGTGCTTCCTACACACACGGCCATATCTAGTTCAATTCTGCTTAGGAAACTGACAAGAACAGTAGATCCTCTAAAGTCCAATACACTGTTCATGCTAGGAAAAGACGCAAGTGCTATTTGTCCTGTGTATGGCAATGGGAGCACAATAGTCACTCTTCTTACCAGAAAACAACTCTTGCTCGTAGGACCACAAACTGCATGTGATTCAACTCCATTTAGGACTTTGAAACAAACGCTACCTCGACTTATGAGAAACACACTCTATTTTGAGAAAAGAGCACTCTTTTACTCTACTGTGTTTCCTATAGGGCCAGAACAGTGAGCTTGCTCAGAAGAAAAGAACTGTGCTTCCTACACACAGGGGCCATATCTAGTTCAACTCTGCTTAGGAAAGTGACAAGAACAGTAGCTCCTCTTCAGTCCAATACACTGTACTTGCTGGGAACAGATCGAGCGCTATTTGACTGTGTATGGCAATGGGAGCGCAATAGTGACTCTTGTTACCAAAAAACGTCTCTTGCTCGTAGGACCAGAAACTGCATGGGATTCAACTCAATTTCTGACTTGGAAACAAACACTAGCTCGCCTTACAAGAAACACACTCTGCTTTTGAGAAAAGAGCACTCTTCTACTCTACTGTGTTTCGGATGGGGTCCGAACAGTGTGCTTGCTCAGAACAAAAGAACTGTGCTTCCTACACACACGGGGCATATCTAGTTAAACTCTCCTTAGGAAACTGACAAGAACAGTAGATCCTCTTCAGTCCAATACAACGTACATGCTGGAAACGAACGCCAGTACTATTTGCCCTGTATATGACAATGGGACCGCAACAGTGACTCTTCTTACTAGAAAACAACTCTTGCTCCTACGACGAGAAACTACATGTGACTCAACTCCACTTAGGACTGGGAAACAAACGCTAGCTCGCCTTACAAGAAACACACTCTGGTTTTGAGAAAAGAGCACTCTTCTACTCTACTGTGTTTCCTATGGGGTCCGAAGAGTGAGCTTGCTCAGAATAAAATAACTGTCCTTTCTACACACACGGGCCATATCTAGTTCAACTCTGCTTAGGAAATTGACAAGAACAGTAGCTCCTCTTCAGTCCAATGCACTGTACTTGCTGGGAACAGACGCGAGTGCTATTTGCACTGTGTATGGCAAAAGTGACTCTTCTTACCAGAAAACAACTCTTGCTCATAGGACCAAAAACTGCATGTGATTCAACTCCATTTAGGACTGGGAAAAAAATGCTAGCTCGCCTTACAAGAAACACACTCAGCTTTTGAGAAAAGAGCACTCATTTACTCTACTGTGTTTCCTATAAGGCCAGAACAGTGAGCTTGCTCAGAACAAAAGAACTGTGCTTCCTACACACACGGGCCATATCTAGTTCAACTCTGCTTAGGAAACTGACAAGAACAGTATTTCCTCTTCAGTCCAATACACTGTACATGCTGGGAGGTGACGCCAGTGCTATTTGCCCTGTGTATGACAATGGGAGCGCAATAGTGACTCTTCTTACCAGAAAAAAACTCTTGGTCGTAGGACCAGAAACTGCATGTGATTCAACTCCATTTGGACTGGGAAACAAATGCTAACTTACCTTACGAGAAACACACTCTGCTTTTGAGAAAAGAGCACTCTTCTTCTCTACTGTGTTTCCTATAGGGCCAGAACAGTGAGCTTGCTCAGAACAAAAGAACTGTGCTTCCTACACACAGAGGCCATATCTAGTTCAACTCTGCTTAGGAAACTGACAAGAACAGTAGATCCTCTTCAGTCCAATACACTGTACTTGCTGGGAACAGATCAAGCGCTATTTGACTGTGTATGGCAATGGGAGTGCATAAGTGACTGTTCCTACCAGATTACAACTCTTGCTCGTAGGACCAGAAACTGCATGGGATTCAACTCCATTTAGGACTGGGAAACAAACGCTAGCTTGCCTTACAAGAAACACACTCTGCTTTTGAGAAAAGAGCACTCTTCTACTCTACTGTGTTTCCTATAGGGCCAGAACAGTGAGCTTGCTCAGAACAAAAGAAGTGTGCTTCCTACACACACGGGCCATATCTAGTTCAACTCTGCTTAGGAAACTGACCAGAACAGTAGCTCCTCTTCTGTCCAATACACTGTACTTGCTGGGAACAGACGCTAGTGCTATTCGCACTGTGTAATGCAATGGGAGTGCAATAGTGACTCTCCTTACCAGAAAACAACTCTTGCTTGTGGGACCAGAAACTGCATGGGATTCAACTCCATTTCTTACTGGGAAACAAACACTGGCTCGCCTTACAAGAAACACACTCTGCTTTTTATAAAATACCACTCTTCTACTCTACTGTGTTTCTTATGGGGTCCGAACAGTGACCTTGCTCAGAACAAAAGAACTGTGCTTCCTACACCCACGGGACATATCTAGTTCAACTCTGCTTAGGAAACTGACAAGAACAGTAGCTCCTCTTCAGTCCAATACACTGTACTTGCTGGGAACAGACGCGAGTGCTATTTGCGCTGTGTATGGCAATGGGAGCTCATTAGTGACTCTTCTTACCAGAAAACAACTCTTGCTGGTAGGACCAGAAACTGCATGTGACTCAACTCCATTTAGGACTGGGAAACAAACGCTAGCCTGCCTTACAAGAAACACACTCTGCTTTTGAGAATAGAGCACTCTTCTACTCTACTGTGTTTCCTATAGGGCCAGAACAGTGAGCTTGCTCAGAACAAAAGAACTGTGCATCCTACACACACGGGCCATATCTAGTTCAATTCTGCTTAGGAAACTGAAAAGAACAGTATTTCCTCTTCAGTCCAATACACTGTACATGCTGGGAGGTGACGCCAGTGCTTTTTGCCCTGTGTATGACAATGGGAGCGCAATAGTGACTCTTCTTACCAGAAAACAACTCTTGCTCGTAGGACCAGAAACTGCATGTGATTCACCTCCATTTAGGACTGGGAAACAAACGCTACCTCGCCTTACGAGAAACACACTCTGTTTTGAGAAAAGAGCACTCTTCTATTCTACTGTGATTCCTATACGGCGGGAAAAGTGAGCTTACTCAGAACAAAAGAATGGTGCTTCCTATACACACGGGCCATATCTAGTTCAACTCTGCTTAGGAAACTGACAAGAACAGTAGCTCCTCTTCAGTCCAGTACACTGTTATTGATGGAAACAGACACGAGTGCTGTTTGCACTGTGTATGGAAATGGGACCGCAATAGTGACTTTCCTTACCAGAAAACAACTGTTGCTCATAGGACCAAAAACTGCATGTGATTCAACTCCATTTAGGACTGGGAAACAAACGCTAGCTCGCCTTACAAGAAACACACTCTGCTTTTGAGAAAAGAGCCCTCTTCTACTCTACTGTGTTTCCTGTAGGGCCAGAAGAGAGAGATACTCAGAACAAAAGAACTGTGCTTCCTACACACACGGCCATATCTAGTTCAATTCTGCTTAGGAAACTGACAAGAACAGTAGATCCTCTAAAGTCCAATACACTGTTCATGCTAGGAAAAGACGCAAGTGCTATTTGTCCTGTGTATGGCAATGGGAGCACAATAGTCACTCTTCTTACCAGAAAACAACTCTTGCTCGTAGGACCACAAACTGCATGTGATTCAACTCCATTTAGGACTTTGAAACAAACGCTACCTCGACTTATGAGAAACACACTCTGCTTTTGAGAAAAGAGCACTCTTTTACTCTACTGTGTTTCCTATAGGGCCAGAACAGTGAGCTTGCTCAGAAGAAAAGAACTGTGCTTCCTACACACAGGGGCCATATCTAGTTCAACTCTGCTTAGGAAAGTGACAAGAACAGTAGCTCCTCTTCAGTCCAATACACTGTACTTGCTGGGAACAGATCAAGCGCTATTTGACTGTGTATGGCAATGGGAGCGCAATAGTGACTCTTCTTACCAGATTACAACTCTTGCTCGTAGGAACAGAAACTGCATGTGATTCAACTCCATTTAGGACTGGGAAACAAATGCTAGCTTGTCTTACAAGAAACACACTCTGCTTTTGAGAAAAGAGCACTCTTCTACTCTACTGTGTTTCCTATAGGGCCAGAACAGTGAGCTTGCTCAGAACAAAAGAACTGTGCTTCCTAAACACAGGGGACATATCTAGTTCAACTCTGCTTAGGAAACTGACAAGAACAGTAGCTCCTCTTCAGTCCAATACACTGTACTTGCTGGGAACAGACGCGAGTGCTATTTGCACTGTGTATGGCAATAGGAGCGCAATAGTGACTCTTCTTACCAGAAAACGACTCTTGCTCGTAGGACCAGAAACTGCATGGGATTCAACTCAATTTCTGACTTGGAAACAAACACTAGCTCGCCTTACAAGAAACACACTCTGCTTTTGAGAAAAGAGCACTCTTCTACTCTACTGTGTTTCCGATGGGGTCCGAACAGTGAGCTTGCTCAGAACAAAAGAACTGTGCTTCCTACACACACGGGGCATATCTAGTTCAACTCTCCTTAGGAAACTGACAAGAACAGTAGATCCTCTTCAGTCCAATACAACGTACATGCTGGAAACGAACGCCAGTACTATTTGCCCTGTATATGACAATGGGACCGCAACAGTGACTCTTCTTACTAGAAAACAACTCTTGCTCCTACGACGAGAAACTACATGTGACTCAACTCCATTTAGGACTGGAAAACAAACGCTAGCTCGCCTTACAAGAAACACACTCTGCTTTTGAGAAAAGAGCACTCTTCTACTCTACTGTGTTTCCTATGGGGTCCGAAGAGTGAGCTTGCTCAGAATAAAATAACTGTCCTTTCTACACACACGGGCCATATCTAGTTCAACTCTGCTTAGGAAATTGACAAGAACAGTAGCTCCTCTTCAGTCCAATGCACTATACTTGCTGGGAACAGACGCGAGTGCTATTTGCACTGTGTATGGCAACAGTGACTCTTCTTACCAGAAAACAACTCTTGCTCATAGGACCAAAAACTGCATGTGATTCAACTCCATTTAGGACTGGGAAAAAAACGCTAGCTCGCCTTACAAGAAACACACTCAGCTTTTGAGAAAAGAGCACTCATTTACTCTACTGTGTTTCCTATAAGGCCAGAACAGTGAGCTTGCTCAGAACAAAAGAACTGTGCTTCCTACACACACGGGCCATATCTAGTTCAACTCTGCTTAGGAAACTGAAAAGAACAGTATTTCCTCTTCAGTCCAATACACTGTACATGCTGGGAGGTGACGCCAGTGCTATTTGCCCTGTGTATGACAATGGGAGCGCAATAGTGACTCTTCTTACCAGAAAAAAACTCTTGGTCGTAGGAACAGAAACTGCATGTGATTCAACTCCGTTTGGACTGGGAAACAAACGCTAGCTTACCTTACGAGAAACACACTCTGCTTTTGAGAAAAGAGCACTCTTCTACTCTACTGTGTTTCCTATAGGGCCAGAACAGTGAGCTTGCTCAGAACAGAAGAACTGTGCTTCCTACACACAGAGGCCATATCTAGTTCAACTCTGCTTAGGAAACTGACAAGAACAGTAGATCCTCTTCAGTCCAATACACTGTGCTTGCTGGGAACAGATCAAGCGCTATTTGACTGTGTATGGCAATGGGAGCGCAATAGTGACTCTTCCTACCAGATTACAACTCTTGCTCGTAGGACCAGAAACTGCATGGGATTCAACTCCATTTAGGACTGGGAAACAAACGCTAGCTTGCCTTACAAGAAACACACTCTGCTTTTGAGAAAAGAGCACTCTTCTACTCTACTGTGTTTCCTATAGGGCCAGAACAGTGAGCTTGCTCAGAACAAAAGAACTGTGCTTCCTACACACATGGGCCATATCTAGTTCAACTCTGCTTAGGAAACTGACAAGAACAGTAGCTCCTCTTCTGTCCAATACACTGTACTTGCTGGGAACAGACGCGAGTGCTATTCGCACTGTGTAATGCAATGGGAGTGCAATAGTGACTCTCCTTACCAGAAAACAACTCTTGCTTGTGGGACCAGAAACTGCATGGGATTCAACTCCATTTCTTACTGGGAAACAAACACTGGCTCGCCTTACAAGAAACACACTCTGCTTTTTATAAAATAGCACTCTTCTACTCTACTGTGTTTCTTATGGGGTCCGAACAGTGACCTTGCTCAGAACAAAAGAACTGTGCTTCCTACACCCACGGGACATATCTAGTTCAACTCTGCTTAGGAAACTGACAAGAACAGTAGCTCCTCTTCAGTCCAATACACTGTACTTGCTGGGAACAGACGCGAGTGCTATTTGCACTGTGTATGGCAATGGGAGCTCATTAGTGACTCTTCTTACCAGAAAACAACTCTTGCTGGTAGGACCAGAAACTGCATGTGACTCAACTCCATTTAGGACTGGGAAACAAACGCTAGCCTGCCTTACAAGAAACACACTCTGCTTTTGAGAATAGAGCACTCTTCTACTCTACTGTGTTTCCTATAGGGCCAGAACAGTGAGCTTGCTCAGAACAAAAGAACTGTGCATCCTACACACACGGGCCATATCTAGTTCAATTCTGCTTAGGAAACTGAAAAGAACAGTATTTCCTCTTCAGTCCAATACACTGTACATGCTGGGAGGTGACGCCAGTGCTATTTGCCCTGTGTATGACAATGGGAGCGCAATAGTGACTCTTCTTACCAGAAAACAACTCTTGCTCGTAGGACCAGAAACTGCATGTGATTCACCTCCATTTAGGACTGGGAAACAAACGCTACCTCGCCTTACGAGAAACACACTCTGTTTTGAGAAAAGAGCACTCTTCTATTCTACTGTGATTCCTATACGGCGGGAAAAGTGAGCTTACTTAGAACAAAAGAATGGTGCTTCCTATACACACGGGCCATATCTAGTTCAACTCTGCTTAGGAAACTGACAAGAACAGTAGCTCCTCTTCAGTCCAATACACTGTACTTGATGGAAACAGACGCGAGTGCTGTTTGCACTGTGTATGGAAATGGGACCGCAATAGTGACTTTCCTTACCAGAAAACAATTGTTGCTCATAGGACCAAAAACTGCATGTGATTCAACTCCATTTAGGACTGGGAAACAAACGCTAGTTCGCCTTACAAGAAACACACTCTGCTTTTGAGAAAAGAGCCCTCTTCTACTCTACTGTGTTTCCTATAGGGCCAGAAGAGAGAGATACTCAGAACAAAAGAACTGTGCTTCCTACACACACGGACATATCTAGTTCAATTCTGCTTAGGAAACTGACAAGAACAGTAGATCCTCTAGAGTCCAATACACTGTTCATGCTAGGAAAAGACCCAAGTGCTATTTGTCCTGTGTATGGCAATGGGAGCACAATAGTCACTCTTCTTACCAGAAAACAACTCTTGCTCGTAGGACCACAAACTGCATGTGATTCAACTCCATTTAGGACTTTGAAACAAACGCTACCTCGACTTATGAGAAACACACTCTGCTTTTGAGAAAAGAGCACTCTTTTACTCTACTGTGTTTCCTATAGGGCCAGAACAGTGAGCTTGCTCAGAACAAAAGAACTGTGCTTCCTACACACAGGGGCCATATCTAGTTCAACTCTGCTTAGGAAAGTGACAAGAACAGTAGCTCCTCTTCAGTCCAATACACTGTACTTGCTGGGAACAGATCGAGCGCTATTTGACTGTGTATGGCAATGGGAGCGCAATAGTGACTCTTCTTACCAGATTACAACTCTTGCTCGTAGGAACAGAAACTGCATGGGATTCAACTCCATTTAGGACTGGGAAACAAATGCTAGCTTGCCTTACAAGAAACACACTCTGCTTTTGAGAAAAGAGCACTCTTCTACTCTACTGTGTTTCCTATAGGGCCAGAACAGTGAGCTTGCTCAGAACAAAAGAACTGTGCTTCCTACACACAGAGGCCATATCTAGTTCAACTCTGCTTAGGAAACAGACAAGAACAGTAGATCTTCTTCAGTCCAATACACTGTGCTTGCTGGGAACAGATCAAGCGCTATTTGACTGTGTATGGCAATGGGAGCGCAATAGTGACTCTTCCTACCAGATTACAACTCTTGCTCGTAGGAACAGAAACTGCATGTGATTCAACTCCATTTAGGACTGGGAAACAAACGCTAGCTTGCCTTACAAGAAACACACTCTGCTTTTGAGAAAAGAGCACTCTTCTACTCTACTGTGTTTCCTATAGGGCCAGAACAGTGAGCTTGCTCAGAACAAAAGAACTGTGCTTCCTACACACACGGGCCATATCTAGTTCAACTCTGCTTAGGAAACTGACAAGAACAGTAGCTCCTCTTCTGTCCAATACACTGTACTTGCTGGGAACAGACGCGAGTGCTATTCGCACTGTGTAATGCAATGGGAGTGCAATAGTGACTCTCCTTACCAGAAAACAACTCTTGCTTGTGGGACCAGAAACTGCATGGGATTCAACTCCATTTCTTACTGGGAAACAAACACTGGCTCGCCTTACAAGAAACACACTCTTCTTTTTGTAAAATAGCACTCTTCTACTCTACTGTGTTTCTTATGGGGTCCGAACAGTGACCTTGCTCAGAACAAAAGAACTGTGCTTCCTACACACAGGGGCCATATCTAGTTCAACTCTGCTTAGGAAACTGACAAGAACAGTAGCTCCTCTTCAGTCCAATACACTGTACTTGCTGGGAACAGATCGAGCGCTATTTGACTGTGTATGGCAATGGGAGCGCAATAGTGACTCTTCTTACCAGATTACAACTCTTGCTCGTAGGAACAGAAACTGCATGGGATTCAACTCCATTTAGGACTGGGAAACAAATGCTAGCTTGCCTTACAAGAAACACACTCTGCTTTTGAGAAAAGAGCACTCTTCTACTCTACTGTGTTTCCTATAGGGCCAGAACAGTGAGCTTGCTCAGAACAAAAGAACTGTGCTTCCTACACACAGAGGCCATATCTAGTTCAACTCTGCTTAGGAAACAGACAAGAACAGTAGATCTTCTTCAGTCCAATACACTGTGCTTGCTGGGAACAGATCAAGCGCTATTTGACTGTGTATGGCAATGGGAGCGCAATAGTGACTCTTCCTACCAGATTACAACTCTTGCTCGTAGGAACAGAAACTGCATGTGATTCAACTCCATTTAGGACTGGGAAACAAACGCTAGCTTGCCTTACAAGAAACACACTCTGCTTTTGAGAAAAGAGCACTCTTCTACTCTACTGTGTTTCCTATAGGGCCAGAACAGTGAGCTTGCTCAGAACAAAAGAACTGTGCTTCCTACACACACGGGCCATATCTAGTTCAACTCTGCTTAGGAAACTGACAAGAACAGTAGCTCCTCTTCTGTCCAATACACTGTACTTGCTGGGAACAGACGCGAGTGCTATTCGCACTGTGTAATGCAATGGGAGTGCAATAGTGACTCTCCTTACCAGAAAACAACTCTTGCTTGTGGGACCAGAAACTGCATGGGATTCAACTCCATTTCTTACTGGGAAACAAACACTGGCTCGCCTTACAAGAAACACACTCTTCTTTTTGTAAAATAGCACTCTTCTACTCTACTGTGTTTCTTATGGGGTCCGAACAGTGACCTTGCTCAGAACAAAAGAACTGTGCTTCCTACACAAACGGGACATATCTAGTTCAACTCTGCTTAGGAAACTGACAAGAACAGTAGCTCCTCTTCAGTCCAATACACTGTACTTGCTGGGAACAGACGCGAGTGCTATTTGCACTGTGTATGGCAATGGGAGCTCATTAGTGACTCTTCTTACCAGAAAACAACTCTTGCTGGTAGGACCAGAAACTGCATGTGACTCAACTCCATTTAGGACTGGGAAACAAACGCTAGCCTGCCTTACAAGAAACACACTCTGCTTTTGAGAATAGAGCACTCTTCTACTCTACTGTGTTTCCTATAGGGCCAGAACAGTGAGCTTGCTCAGAACAAAAGAACTGTGCATCCTACACACACGGGCCATATCTAGTTCAATTCTGCTTAGGAAACTGAAAAGAACAGTATTTCCTCTTCAGTCCAATACACTGTACATGCTGGGAGGTGACGCCAGTGCTATTTGCCCTGTGTATGACAATGGGAGCGCAATAGTGACTCTTCTTACCAGAAAACAACTCTTGCTCGTAGGACCAGAAACTGCATGTGATTCACCTCCATTTAGGACTGGGAAACAAACGCTACCTCGCCTTACGAGAAACACACTCTGTTTTGAGAAAAGAGCACTCTTCTATTCTACTGTGATTCCTATACGGCGGGAAAAGTGAGCTTACTCAGAACAAAAGAATGGTGCTTCCTATACACACGGGCCATATCTAGTTCAACTCTGCTTAGGAAACTGACAAGAACAGTAGCTCCTCTTCAGTCCAATACACTGTACTTGATGGAAACAGACGCGAGTGCTGTTTGCACTGTGTATGGAAATGGGACCGCAATAGTGACTTTCCTTACCAGAAAACAACTGTTGCTCATAGGACCAAAAACTGCATGTGATTCAACTCCATTTAGGACTGGGAAACAAACGCTAGTTCGCCTTACAAGAAACACACTCTGCTTTTGAGAAAAGAGCCCTCTTCTACTCTACTGTGTTTCCTATAGGGCCAGAAGAGAGAGATACTCAGAACAAAAGAACTGTGCTTCCTAAACACACGGCCATATCTAGTTCAATTCTGCTTAGGAAACTGACAAGAACAGTAGATCCTCTAAAGTCCAATACACTGTTCATGCTAGGAAAAGACGCAAGTGCTATTTGTCCTGTGTATGGCAATGGGAGCACAATAGTCACTCTTCTTACCAGAAAACAACTCTTGCTCGTAGGACCACAAACTGCATGTGATTCAACTCCATTTAGGACTTTGAAACAAACGCTACCTCGACTTATGAGAAACACACTCTGCTTTTGAGAAAAGAGCACTCTTTTACTCTACTGTGTTTCCTATTGGGCCAGAACAGTGAGCTTGCTCAGAACAAAAGAACTGTGCTTCCTTCACACAGGGGCCATATCTAGTTCAACTCTGCTTAGGAAAGTGACAAGAACAGTAGCTCCTCTTCAGTCCAATACACTGTACTTGCTGGGAACAGATCGAGCGCTATTTGACTGTGTATGGCAATGGGAGCGCAATAGTGACTCTTCTTACCAGATTACAACTCTTGCTCGTAGGAACAGAAACTGCATGGGATTCAACTCCATTTAGGACTGGGAAACAAACGCTAGCTTGCCTTACAAGAAACACACTCTGCTTTTGAGAAAAGAGCACTCTTCTACTCTACTGTGTTTCCTATAGGGCCAGAACAGTGAGCTTGCTCAGAACAAAAGAACTGTGCTTCCTACACACACGTGCCATATCTAGTTCAACTCTGCTTAGGAAACTGACAAGAACAGTAGCTCCTCTTCAGTCCAATACACTGTACTTGCTGGGAACAGACGCGAGTGCTATTTGCACTGTGTATGGCAATGGGAGCGCAATAGTGACTCTTCTTACCAGAAAACGACTCTTGCTCGTAGGACCAGAAACTGCATGGGATTCAACTCAATTTCTGACTTGGAAACAAACACTAGCTCGCCTTACAAGAAACACACTCTGCTTTTGAGAAAAGAGCACTCTTCTACTCTACTGTGTTTCCGATGGGGTCCAAAGAGTGAGCTTGCTCAGAACAAAAGAACTGTGCTTCCTACACACACGGGGCATATCTAGTTCAACTCTCCTTAGGAAACTGACAAGAACAGTAGATCCTCTTCAGTCCAATACAACGTACATGCTGGAAACGAACGCCAGTACTATTTGCCCTGTATATGACAATGGGACCGCAACAGTGACTCTTCTTACTAGAAAACAACTCTTGCTCCTACGACGAGAAGCTACATGTGACTCAACTCCATTTAGGACTGGGAAACAAACGCTAGCTCGCCTTACAAGAAACACACTCTGCTTTTGAGAAAAGACCACTCTTCTACTCTACTGTGTGTCCTATGGGGTCCGAAGAGTGAGCTTGCTCAGAATAAAATAACTGTCCTTTCTACACACACGGGCCATATCTAGTTCAACTCTGCTTAGGAAACTGACAAGAACAGTAGCTCCTCTTCAGTCCAATGCACTGTACTTGCTGGGAACAGACGCGAGTGCTATTTGCACTGTGTATGGCAAAAGTGACTCTTCTTACCAGAAAACAACTCTTGCTCATAGGACCAAAAACTGCATGTGATTCAACTCCATTTAGGACTGGGAAACAATCGCTAGCTTACCTTACGAGAAACACACTCTGCTTTTGAGAAAAGAGCACTCTTCTACTCTACTGTGTTTCCTATAGGGCCAGAACAGTGAGCTTGCTCAGAACAAAAGAACTGTGCTTCCTACACACACGGGCCATATCTAGTTCAACTCTGCTTAGGAAACTGACAAGAACAGTAGATCCTCTTCAGTCCAATACACTGTATTTGCTGGGAACACACGCGAGTGCTATTTGCACTGTGTAATGCAATGGGAGCACAATAGTGACTTTCCTTACAGGAAAACAACTCTTGCTTGTAGGACCAGATACTGCATGGGATTCAACTCCATTTCTGACTGGGAAACAAACACTGGCACGCCTTACAATCAACACACTCTGCTTTTTATAAAATAGCACTCTTCTACTCTACTGTGTTTCTTATGGGGTCCGAACAGTGACCTTGCTCAGAACAAAAGAACTGTGCTTCCTACACCCACAGGACATATCTAGTTCAACTCTGCTTAGGAAACTGACAAGAACTGTAGCTCCTCTTCAGTCCAATACACTGTACTTGCTGGGAACAGATGCGAGTGCTATTTGCACTGTGTATGGCAATGGGAGCTCATTAGTGACTCTTCTTACCAGAAAACAACTCTTGCTGATAGGACCAGAAACTGCATGTGACTCAATTCCATTTAGGACTGGGAAACAAACGCTAGCCTGCCTTACAAGAAACACACTCTGCTTTTGAGAATAGAGCACTCTTCTACTCTACTGTGTTTCCTATAGGGCCAGAACAGTGAGCTTGCTCAGAACAAAAGAACTGTGCTTCCTACACCCACGGGCCATATCTAGTTCAACTCTGCTTAGGAAACTGACAAGAACAGTAGCTCCTCTTCTGTCCAATACACTGTACTTTCTGGGAACAGACACGAGTGCTATTAGCACTGTGTAATGCAAAGGGAGTGCAATAGTGACTCTCCTTACCAGAAAACAACTCTTGCTTGTGGGACCAGAAACTGCATGTGATTCAACTCCATTTAGGACTGGGAAACAAACGCTAGCCTGCCTTACAAGAAACACACTCTGCTTTGGGGAATAGAGCACTCTTCTACTCTACTGTGTTTCCTATAGGGCCAGAACAGTGAGCTTGCTCAGAACAAAAGAACTGTGCATCCTACACACACGGGCCATATCTAGTTCAATTCTGCTTAGGAAACTGAAAAGAACAGTATTTCCTCTTCAGTCCAATACACTGTACATGCTGGGATGTGACGCCAGTGCTATTTGCCCTGTGTATGACAATGGGAGCGCAATAGTGACTCTTCTTACCAGAAAACAACTCTTGCTCGTAGGACCAGAAACTGCATGTGATTCACCTCCATTTAGGACTGGGAAACAAATGCTACCTCGCCTTACGAGAAACACACTCTGTTTTGAGAAAAGAGCACTCTTCTATTCTACTGTGATTCCTATACGGCGGGAAAAGTGAGCTTACTCAGAACAAAAGAATGGTAATTCCTATACACACGGGCCATATCTAGTTCAACTCTGCTTAGGAAACTGACAAGAACAGTAGCTCCTCTTCAGTCCAATACACTGTACTTGATGGAAACAGACGCGAGTGCTGTTTGCACTGTGTATGGAAATGGGACCGCAATAGTGACTTTCCTTACCAGAAAACAACTGTTGCTCATAGGACCAAAAACTGCATGTGATTCAACTCCATTTAGGACTGGGAAACAAACGCTAGCTCGCCTTACAAGAAACACACTCTGCTTTTGAGAAAAGAGCCCTCTTCTACTCTACTGTGTTTCCTATAGGGCCAGAAGAGAGAGATACTCAGAACAAAAGAACTGTGCTTCCTACACAAACGGCCATATCTAGTTCAATTCTGCTTAGGAAACTGACAAGAACAGTAGATACTCTAAAGTCCAATACACCGTTCATGCTAGGAAAAGACGCAAGTGCTAATTGTCCTGTGTATGGCAATGGGAGCACAATAGTCACTCTTCTTACCAGAAAACAACTCTTGCTCGTAGGACCACAAACTGCATGTGATTCAACTCCATTTAGGACTTTGAAACAAACGCTACCTCGACTTATGAGAAACACACTCTGCTTTTGAGAAAAGAGCACTCTTTTACTCTACTGTGTTTCCTATAGGGCCAGAACAGTGAGCTTGCTCAGAACAAAAGAACTGTGCTTCCTTCACACAGGGGCCATATCTAGTTCAACTCTGCTTAGGAAAGTGACAAGAACAGTAGCTCCTCTTCAGTCCAATACACTGTACTTGCTGGGAACAGATCGAGCGCTATTTGACTGTGTATGGCAATGGGAGCGCAATAGTGACTCTTCTTACCAGATTACAACTCTTGCTCGTAGGAACAGAAACTGCATGGGATTCAACTCCATTTAGGACTGGGAAACAAACGCTAGCTTGCCTTACAAGAAACACACTCTGCTTTTGAGAAAAGAGCACTCTTCTACTCTACTGTGTTTCCTATAGGGCCAGAACAGTGAGCTTGCTCAGAACAAAAGAACTGTGCTTCCTACACACACGTGCCATATCTAGTTCAACTCTGCTTAGGAAACTGACAAGAACAGTAGCTCCTCTTCAGTTCAATACACTGTACTTGCTGGGAACAGACGCGAGTGCTATTTGCACTGTGTATGGCAATGGGAGCGCAATAGTGACTCTTCTTACCAGAAAACGACTCTTGCTCGTAGGACCAGAAACTGCATGGGATTCAACTCAATTTCTGACTTGGAAACAAACACTAGCTCGCCTTACAAGAAACACACTCTGCTTTTGAGAAAAGAGCACTCTTCCACTCTACTGTGTTTCCGATGGGGTCCGAAGAGTGAGCTTGCTCAGAACAAAAGAACTGTGCTTCCTACACACACGGGGCATATCTAGTTCAACTCTCCTTAGGAAACTGACAAGAACAGTAGATCCTCTTCAGTCCAATACAACGTACATGCTGGAAACGAACGCCAGTACTATTTGCCCTGTATATGACAATGGGACCGCAACAGTGACTCTTCTTACTAGAAAACAATTCTTGCTCCTACGACGAGAAACTACATGTGACTCAACTCCATTTAGGACTGGGAAACAAACGCTAGCTCGCCTTACAAGAAACACACTCTGCTTTTGAGAAAAGAGCACTCTTCTACTCTACTGTGTGTCCTATGGGGTCCGAAGAGTGAGCTTGCTCAGAATAAAATAACTGTCCTTTCTACACACACGGGCCATATCTAGTTCAACTCTGCTTAGGAAACTGACAAGAACAGTAGCTGGTCTTCAGTCCAATGCACTGTACTTGCTGGGAACAGACGCGAGTGCTATTTGCACTGTGTATGGCAAAAGTGACTCTTCTTACCAGAAAACAACTCTTGCTCATAGGACCAAAAACTGCATGTGATTCAACTCCATTTAGGACTGGGAAACAAACGCTAGCTCGCCTTACAAGAAACACACTCAGCTTTTGAGAAAAGAGCACTCATTTACTCTACTGTGTTTCCTATAAGGTCAGAACAGTGAGCTTGCTCAGAACAAAAGAACTGTGCTTCCTACACACACGGGCCATATCTAGTTCAACTCTGCTTAGGAAACTGACAAGAACAGTATTTC
>NW_026735568.1:0-117000 GCF_949786415.1 Peromyscus eremicus | reverse complement strand
TCACTGTTGTGGTCCCAATGCCATACACAGTACAAATAGCACACGCGTCTGTTCCCAGCAAGAACAGTGTGTTGGACTGAAGAGGAGCTACTGTTCTTGTCAGTTTCCTAAGCAGAGTTGAACTAGATATGGCCCGTGTGTGTAGGAAGCACAGTTCTTTTGTTCTGAGCAAGCTCACTGTTGGGACCCCATAGGAAAGACAGTAGAGTAGAAGAGTGCTCTTTTCTCAAAAGCACAGTGTGTTTCTTGTAAGGCGAGCTAGCATTTGTTTCCCAGTCATAAATGGAGTTGAATCACATGAAGTTTCTTGTCCTACGAGCAAGAGTTGTTTTCTGGTAAGAAGAGTCACTATTGCGCTCCCATTGTCATACACAGGGCAAATAGCACTGGCGTCTCTTCCCAGCATGTACAGTGTATTGGACTGAAGAGGATCTACTGTTCTTGTCAGTTTCCTAAGCAGAATTGAACTAGATATGGCCATATTTGTAGGAAGCACAGTTCTTTTGTTCTGAGCAAACTCACTGTTCTGGCCATATAGGAAACACAGTAGAGTAGAAGAGTGCTCTTTTCTCAAAAGCAGAGTGTGTTTCTTGTAAGGTGAGCTAGCGTTTTTTTCCCAGTCCTAAATGGAGTTGAATCACATGCAGTTTTTGGTCCTACGAGCAATAGTTGTTTTCTGGTAAGGAAAGTCACTATTGCGCTCCCATTGCCATACACAGTGCAAATAGCACTCACGTCTGTTCCAAGCAAGTACAGTGTATTGCACTGAAGAGGAGCTACTGTTCTTGTCAGTTTCCTAAGTAGAGTTGAACTAGATATGGCCCGTGTGTGTAGGAAGCACAGTTCTTTTGTTCTGAGAATGCTCACTTTTCGTGCACCATAGGAATCACAGTAGAGTAGAGGAGTGCTCTTTTCTGAAAAGCAGAGTGTGTTTCTTGTAAGGCGAGCTAGCGTTTGTTTCCCAGTCCTAAATGGAGTTGAATCACATGCAGTTTTTGTTCCTACGACCAAGAGATGTTTTCTGGTAAGGAAAGTCACTATTGCGCTCCCATTGCCATACACAGTGCAAATAGCACTCACGTCTGTTCCCAGCAAGAACAGTGTATTGGACTGAAGAGGAGCTACTGTTCTTGTCAGTTTCCTAAGCAGAGTTGAATTAGATATGGCCCGTGTGTGTAGGAAGCACAGTTCTTTTGTTCTGAGCAAGCTCACTGTTCGGACCCCATAGGAAACACAGTAGAGTAGAAGAGTGCTCTTTTCTCTAAAGCAGAGTGTGTTTCTTGTAAGGCAAGCTAGCATTTGTTTCCCTGTCCTAAATGGAGTTGAATCACATCCTGTTTTTGGTCTTACGAGCAAGAGTTGTTTTCTGTTAAGGAAAGTCACTATTGCACTCCCATTTCCAGACACAGTGCAAATAGCACTCACGTCTGTTCCAAGCAAGTACAGTGTATTGGACTGAAGAGGAGCTACTGTTCTTGTCAGTTTCCTAAGTAGAGTTGAACTAGATATGGCCCGTGTGTGTAGGAAGCACAGTTCTTTTGTTCTGAGCAAGCTCACTGTTCGGATCCCATTGGATAAACAGTAGAGTAGAAGAGTGCTCTTTTCTCAAAAGCAGAGTGTGTTTCCAGTGAGGCGAACTAGCGTTTGTTTCCCAGTCCTAAATCGAGTTGAATCACATGCAGTTTCTTGTCCTATGAGCAAGAGTTGTTTTCTGGTAAGAAGAGTCACTATTGCGCTCCCATTGTCATACACAGGGCAAATAGCACTGGCGTCTGTTCCCAGCATGTACAGTGTATTGGACTGAAGAGGATCTACTGTTCTTGTCAGTTTCCTAAGCAGAATTGAACTAGATATGGCCGTATTTGTAGGAAGCACAGTTCTTTGTTCTGAGCAAACTCACTTTTCTGGCCATATAGGAAACACAGTAGAGTAGAAGAGGGCTCTTTTCTCAAAAGCAGAGTGTGTTTCCTGTAAGGTGAACTAGCGTTTGTTTCCCATTCCTAAATGGAGTTTAATTACATCCAGTTTTTGGTCCTATGAGCAAGAGTTGTTTTGTGGTAAGGAAAGTCACTATTGTGCTCCCATTGCCGTACACAGTGCAAATAGCACTCGCGTCTGTTCCCAGCAAGCACAGTGTATTGGATTGAAAAGGAGCTACTGTTCTTGCCTGTTTCCTAAGCAGAGTTGAACTAGATATGGCCCGTGTGTGGAGGAAGCACAGTTCTGTTGTTCTGAGCAAGCTCACTGTTCGGTCCCCATAGGATACACAGTAGAGTAGAAGAGTGCTCTTTTCTCAAAAGCAGAGTGTGTTTCTTGTAAGGCGAGCTAGTGTTTGTTTCCCAGTCCTAAATCGAGTTGAATCACATGCAGTTTCTTGTCCTACGAGCCAGAGTTGTTTTCTGGTAAGAAGAGTCACTATTGCGCTCCCATTGTCATACACAGGGCAAATAGCACTGGCGTCTGTTCCCAGCATGTACAGTGTACTGGACTGAAGAGGATCTGCTGTTCTTGTCAGTTTCCTAAGCAGAATTGAACTAGATATGGCCGTATTTGTAGAAAGCACAGTTCTTTTCTTCTGAGCAAACTCACTGTTCTAGCCCTATAGGAAACACAGTCGAGTAGAAGACTGCTCTTTTCTCAAAATCAGAGTGTCTTTCTTGTAAGGCGAGCTAGCGTTTGTTTCCCAGTCCTAAATGGAGTTGAATCACATGCAGTTTTTTATTCTACGAGCAAGAGTTGTTTTCTGGTAAGGAAAGTTTGTATTGTGCTCCAATTTCCATACACAGTGCAAATAGCACTCGCTTCTGTTCCCAGCAAGTACAGTGTATTGGACTGAAGCAGAGCTACTGTTCTTGTCAGTTTCCTTAGCAGAGTTGAACTAGATATGGCCCGTGTTTGTAGGAAGCACAGTTCTTTTGTTCTGAGCAAGCTCACTGTTCGGACCCTATAGGAAACACAGTAGAGTAGATGACTGCTCTTTTCTCAAAAGCAGAGTGTGTTTCTTGTAAGGCGAGCTAGTGTTTGTTTCCCAGTCCTAAATGGAGTGGAATCACATGCAGTTTCTAGTCCTACAAGCAAGAGTTGTTTTCTGATAAGAAGAGTCAATATTGCGCTCCCATTGTCATACACAGGGCAAATAGCACTGGCGTCTGTTCCCAGCAACTACAGTGTATTGGACTGAAGCAGAGCTACTGTTCCTGTCAGTTTCCTAAGCATAGTTGAACTAGACATGGCCCCTGTGTGTAGGAAGCACAGTTCTTTTGTTCTGAGCAAACTCACTGTTCTGGCCTTATAGGAAACACAGTAGAGTAGAAGAGTGCTCTTTTCTCAAAAGCAGAGTGTGTTTCTTGTAAGGCGAGCTAGCGTTTGTTTCCCAGTCCTAAATGGAGTTGAATCACATGCAGTTTTTGGTCCTACGAGCAAGAGTTGTTTTCTGGTAAGGAAAGTCACTATTGTGCTCCCATTGGCATACACAGTGCAAATAGCACTCGCATCTGTTCCCAGCAAGTACAGTGTATTGGACTGAAGCGGAGCTACTGTTCTTGTCAGTTTCCTAAGCAGAGTTGAACTAGATATGGCCCATGTGTATGGGAAGCACAGTTCTTTTGTTCTGAGCAAGCTCACTGTTCGGATCCCATAGGATACACAGTAGAGTAGAAGAGTGCTCTTTTCTCAAAAGCAGAGTGTGTTCCTTGTAAGGCGAGCTAGCATTTGTTTCCCAGTCCTAAATGGAATTGAATCACATGCAGTTTCTTGTCCGATGAGCAAGAGTTGTTTTCTGGTAAGAAGAGTCACTATTGCGCTCCCGTTGTCATACACAGGGCAAATAGCACTGGCGTCTGTTCCCAGCATGTACAGTGTATTGGACTGAAGAGGACCTACTGTTCTTGTCAGTTTCCTAAGCAGAATTGAACTAGATAAGGCAGTATTTGCAGGAAGCACAGTTCTTTTTTTCTGAGCAAACTCACTGTTCTGGCCCTATAGGAAACACAGTAGAGTAGAAGAGTGCTCTTTTCTCAAAAGCAGAGTGTGTTTCTTGTAAGGCGAGCTAGCGTTTGTTTCCCAGTCCTAAATGGAGTTGAATCACATGCAGTTTCTTGTCCTACGAGCAAGAGTTGTTTTCTGGTAAGGAAAGTCACTATTGCGCTCCCATTGCCATACACAGTGCAAATATCATTCGCGTCTGTTCCCAGCAAGTACAGTGTATTGGACTAAAGCGGAGCTACTGTTCTTGTCAGTTTCCTAAGCAGAGTTGAACTAGATATGGCCACTGTGTGTAGGAAGCACAGTTCTTTTGTTCTGAGAATGCTCACTGTTCTGGCCTTATAGGAAAGACATTAGAGTAGAAGAGTGCTCTTTTCTCAAAAGCAGAGTGTGTTTCTTGTAAGGCGAGCTAGAGTTTGTTTCCCAGTCCTAAATGGAGTTGAATCACATGCAGTTTCTGGCCCTACGAGCAAGAGTAGTTTTCTGGTAAGAAGAGTCACTATTGGGCTCCCATTTTTATACACAAGGCAAATAGCACCTGCGTCTAATCCCAGCAAGTAGAGTGTATTGGACTGAAGAGGATCTACCTTTCTTGTCAGTTTCCTAAGCAGAGTTGAAATAGATATGGCCCGTGTGTGTAGGAAGCACAGTTCTTTTGTTCTGAGCAAGCTCACTGTTCGGACCCCATAGAAAACACAGTAGAGTAGAAGAGTGCTCTTTTCTCAAAAGCAGAGTGTGTTTCCTGTAAGGCAAGCTAGCGTTTGTTTCCCAGTCCTAAATGGAGTTGAATCACATCCTGTTTTTGGTCCTATGAGCAAGAGTTGTTTTCTGGTAAGGAAAGTTGCTATTGCACTCCCATTGCCATACACAGTGAAAATAGCACTCACGTCTGTTCCAAGCAAGTACAGTGTATTGGACTGAAGAGGAGCTACTGTTCTTGTCAGTTTCCTAAGTAAAGTTGAACTAGATATGGCCCGTGTGTGTAGGAAGCACAGTTCTTTTGTTCTGAGCATGCTCACTGTTTGGATCCCACAGGATACACAGTAGAGTAGAAGAGTGCACTTTTCTCAAAGGCAGAGTGTCTTTCTTGTAAGGCGAGCTAGCGTTTGTTTCCCAGTCCTAAATGGAGTTGAATCACATGCAGTTTCTTGTCCTACGAGCAAGAGATGTTTTCTGGTAAGAAGAGTCACTATTGCGCTCCCATTGTCATACACAGGGCAAATAGCACTGGCGTCTGTTCCCAGCATGTACAGTGTATTGGACTGAAGAGGATCTACTGTTCTTGGCAGTTTCCTAAGCAGAATTGAACTAGATATGGCCGTGTGTGTAGGAAGCACAGTTCTTTTGTTCTGAGTAAGCTCACTGTTCTGGCCCTATAGGAAACAAAGTAGAGTATATGAGTGATGTTTTCGAAAAAGCAGAGTGTGTTTCTTGTAAGGCGAGCTAGTGTTTGTTTCCCAGTCCTAAATGGAGTTGAATTACGTCCAGTTTTTGGTCCTACGAGCAAGAGTTGTTTTCTGGTAAGGAAAGTCACTATTGCGCTCCCATTGCCATGCAAAGTGCAAATAGCACTCGCGTCTGTTCCCAGCAAGTACAGTGTATTGGACTGAAGAGGAGCTACTGTTCTTGTCAGTTTCCAAAGCAGAGTTGAACTAGATATGGCCCCTGTGTGTAGGAAGCACAGTTCTTTTGATCTGAGCAAGCTCACTCTTCGGTCCCCATAGGAAACACAGTAGAGTAGAAGAGTGCTCTTCTCAAAAGCACAGTGTGTTTCTTGTAAGGCGAGCTAGCGTTTGTTTCCCAGTCCTAAATGGAGTTGAATCCCATGCAGTTTCTTGTCCTACGAGCAAGAGTTGTTTTCTGGTAAGAAGAGTCACTATTGCGCTCCCATTGTCATACACAGGGCAAATAGCACTGGCGTATGTTCCCAGCAAGTACAGTGTATTGGACTGAAGAGGATCTACTGTTCTTGTCAGTTTCCTAAGCAGAATTGAACTAGATATGGCCGTATTTGTAGGAAGCACAGTTGTTGTTCTGAGCAAATTCACTGTTCTGGCCCTATAGGAAACACAGTAGAGTAGAACAGTGCTCTTTTCTCAAAAGCAGAGTGTGTTTCTTGTAAGGCGAGCTAGCGTTTGTTTCCCAGTCCTAAATGGAGTTGAATCACATGCTGTTTCTTGTCCTACGAGCAAGAGTTGTTTTCTGGTAAGGAAAGTCACTATTGTGCTCCCATTGCCATACACAGTGCAAATAGCACTCGCGTCTGTTCCCAGCAAGTACAGTGAATTGGACTGAAGCAGAGCTAACGTTCTTGTCAGTTTCCTAAGCAGAGTTGAACTAGATATGGCCCCTGTTTGTAGGAAGCACAGTTCTTTTATTCTGAGCAAGCTCACTGTTTAGACACCATAGGAAACACAGTCGAGTAGAAGAATGCTCTTTTCTCAAAAGCAGAGTGTGTTTCTTGTAAGGGGAGCTAGCGTTTGTTACCCAGTCCTAAATGGAGTTGAATCCCATGCAGTTTCTTGTCCTACGAGCAAGAGTTGTTTTCTGGTAAGAAGAGTCACTATTGTGCTCCCATTTTCATACACAGGGCAAATAGCACTGGCGTCTGTTCACAGCATGTACAGTGTACTGGACTGAAGATGATGTACTGTTCTTGTCAGTTTCTTAAGCAGAATTGAACTAGATATGGCCGTGTGTGTAGGGAGCACAGTTCTTTTGTTCTGAGCACGCTCACTGTTCTGGCCCTATAGGAAACACAGTAGAGTAGAAGAGTGCTCTTTTCTCAAAAGCAGAGTGTGTTTCTTGTAAGGCGAGCTAGCGTTTGTTTCCCAATCCTAAATGGAGTTGAATCACATGCAGTTTCTGGTCCTACGAGCAAGAGTTGTTTTCTGGTAAGAAGAGTCACTATTGCGCTCCCATTGTGATACTAATGCAAATAGCACTGGCGTCTGTTCCCAGCAAGTACAGTGTATTGGACTGAAGAGAAGCTACTGTTCTTGTCAGTTTCCTAAGCAGAGTTGAACTAGATATGGCCCGTGTGTGTAGGAAGCACAGTTCTTTTGTTCTGAGCAAGCTCACTGTTCGGACCCCATAGGAAACACAGTCGAGTAGAAGAGTGCTCTTTTCTCAAAAGCAGAGTGTGTTTCTTGTAAGGCGAGCTAGCGTTTGTTTCCCAGGCCATAATGGAGTTGAATCACATGCAGTTTTTGTTCCTACGAGCAAGAGTTGTTTTCTGGTAATAAAGTCACTGTTGCGCTCCCATTGCCATACACAGTGTAAATAGCACTCGCATCTGTTACCAGCAAGTACAGTGTATTGGACTGAAGCGGAGCTACTGTTCTTGTCAGTTTCCTAAGCAGAGTTGAACTAATTATGGCCCCTGTGTGTAGGAAGCACAGTTCTTTTGTTCTGAGCAAGCTCACTGTTCGGACCCCATAGGATACACAGTAGAGTAGAAGAGTGCTCTTTTCTCAAAAGCAGAGTGTGTTTCTTGTAAGGCGAGCTAGCATTTGTTTCCCAGTCCTAAACGGAGTTGAATCACATGCTGTTTTTGGTCCTACGAGCAAGTATTGTTTTCTGGTAATGAAAGTCACTATTGCGCTCCCATTTCCATACTCAGTGCAAATTGCACTCGAGTCTGTTCCCCGCAAGTACAGTGTATTGGACTGAAGCGGAGCTACTGTTCTTTTCAGTTTCCTAATCAGAATTGAACTAGATATGGCAGTATTTGTAGGAAGCACAGTTCTTTTGTTCTGAGCAAGCTCACTCTTCTGGCCCTATAAGAAACACAGTACAGTAGAAGAGTGCTCTTTTCTCAAAAGCAGAGTGTGTTTCTTGTAAGGCGAGCTAGCGTTTGTTTCCCAGTCCTAAATGGAGTTGAATCACATGCAGTTTTTGGTCCTACAAGGAAGAGGTGTTTTATGGTAAGGAAAGTCGCTATTGCGCTCCCATTTCCATACACAGTGCAAATAGCACTCACGTCTGTTCCCAGCAAGTACAGTGTATTGGACTGAAGCGGAGCTACTGTTCTTGTCAGTTTCCTAAGCAGATTTTAACTAGATATGGCCCGTGTGTGTAGGAAGCCCAGTTCTTTTGTTCTGAGCAAGCTCACTGTTCAGACCCCATAGGATACACAGTCGAGTAGAAGAGTGCTCTTTTCTCAAAAGCAGAGTGTATTTCTTTTAAGGCGAGCTAGTGTTTGTTTCCCAGTCAGAAATGGAGTTGAATCCCATGCAGTTTCTGGTCCTACGAGCAAGAGTTGTTTTCTGGTAAGGAAAGTCACTATTGCGCTCCCATTTCCATACACAGTGCAAATAGCACTCGCGTCTGTTCCCAGCAAGTACAGTGTATTGGACTGAAGCGGAGCTACTGTTCTTGTCAGTTTCCTAAGCAGAGATGAACTAGATACGGCCCGCGTGTGTAAGAAGCACATTTCTTTTGTTCTGAGCAAGCTCACTGTTCAGACCCCCTAGGAAATACAGTAGAGTAGAAGAATGCTCTTTTCTCAAAAGCAGAGGGTGTTTCTTGTAAGGCAAGCTAGCATTTGTTTCCCAGTCCTAAATGGAGTTGAATCACATGCAGTTTTTGGTCCTCCGACCAAGAGTTGTTTTCTGGTAAGGAAAGTCACTATTGTGCTCCCATTTCCATACACAGTGCAAAAAGCACTCGCGTCTGTTCCCAGCATTTACAGTGTATTGGACTGAAGCGGAGCTACTGTTCTTGTCAGTTTCCTAAGCAGAGTTGAACTAGATATGGCCCCTGTGTGTAGGAAGCACAGTTCTTTTGTTCTGAGCAAGCTCACTGTTCGGACCCCATAGGAAACACAGTAGAGTAGAAGACTGCTCTTTTCTCAAAAGCAGAGTGTGTTTCTTGTAAGGCGAGCTAGCGTTTGTTTCCAGTCCTAAATGGAGTTGAATCACATCCAGTTTTTGGTCCTACGAGCAAGAGTTGTTTTCTGGTAATAAAGTCACTATTGCGCTCCCATTTCCATACACAGTGCAAATAGCACTCGCGTTTGTTCCCAGCAAGTACAGTGTATTGGACTGAAGCGTAGCTACTGTTCTTGTCAGTTTCCTAAGCAGAGTTGAACTAGATATGGCCCCTGTGTGTAGGAAGCACAGTTCTTTTGTTCTGAGCAAGCTCACTATTCGGACCCCATAGGAAACACAGTAGTGTAGACGAGGGCTCTTTTCTCAAAAGCAGAGTGTGTTTCTTGTAAGGCGAGCTAGCATTTGTTTCCCGTCCTAAATGGAGCTGAATCACATGCAGTTTCTGGTCCTACGAGCAAGAGTTGTTTTCTGGTAAGGAAAGTCACTATTGCGCTCCCATTGCCATACACAGTGCAAATAGCACGCGCGTCTGTTCCCAGCAAGTACAGTGTATTGGACTGAAGCGGAGCTACTGTTCTTGTCAGTTTCCTAAGCAGAGTTGAACTAGATATGGCCCGTGTGTGTAGGAAGCACAGTTCTTTTGTTCTGAGCAAGCTCAATGTTCGGACCCCATAGGAAACACAGTAGAGTAGAAGTCTGCTCTTTTCTCAAAAGCAGAGTGTGTTTCTTGTAAGTCGAGCTAGCGTTTGTTTCCAATCCTAAATGGAGTTGAATCACATGCAGTTTTTGTTCCTACGAGCAAGAGTTGTTTTGTGGCAATAAAGTCACTGTTGCGCTCCAATTGCCATACACAGTGTAAATAGCACTCGCATCTGTTCCCAGCAAGTACAGTGTATTGGACTGAAGCGGAGCTACTGTTCTTGTCAGTTTTCTAAGCAGAGTTGAACTAGATATGGCCCGTGTGTGTAGGAAGCCCAGTTCTTTTGTTCTGAGCAAGCTCACTGTTCAGACCCCATAGGATACACAGTCGAGTAGAAGAGTGCTCTTTTCTCAAAAGCAGAGTGTGTTTCTTGTTAGGTGAGCTAGCGTTTGTTTCCCAGTCCTAAATGGAGTTGAATCACATGCAGATTCTTGTCCGACCAGCAAGAGTTGCTTTCTGGTAAGAAGAGTCACTATTGCGATCCCATTGTCATACACAGGGCAAATAGCCCTTGCGTCTGTTCCCAGCAAGTACAGTGTATTGGACTGCAGCGGAGCTACTGTTCTTGTCAGTTTCCTAAGCAGATTTGAACTAGATATGGCCCGTGTGTGTAGGAAGCACAGTTCTTTTGTTCTGAGTAAGCTCACTGTTCGAACTCCTTAGGAAACACAGTAGAGTAGAAGAGTGCTCTTTTCTCAAAAGCAGAGTGTGTTTCTTGTAAGGCAAGCTAGTGTTTGTTTCCCAGTCAGAAATGGAGTTGAATCCCATGCAGTTTCTGGTCCTACGAGCAAGAGGTGTTTTCTGGTAAGGAAAGTCACTATTGCGCTCCAATTTCCATACACAGTGCAAATAGCACTCGCGTCTGTTCCCAGCAAGTACAGTGTATTGGACTGAAGCAGAGCTACTGTTCTTGTCAGTTTCCTAAGCAGAGTTGAACTACATATGGTCCGTGTGTGTAGGAAGCACAGTTCTTTTGTTCTGAGCAAGCTCACTGTTCGGAACCCATAGGAAACACAGTAGTGTAGACGAGGGCTCTTTACTCAAAAGCAGAATGTGTTTCTTGTAAGGCGAGCTGGCATTTGTTTCCCGTCCTAAATGGAGCTGAATCACATGCAGTTTCTGGTCCTACGAGCAAGAGTTGTTTTCTGGTAAGGAAAGTCACTATTGCGCTCCCATTGCCATACACAGTGCAAATAGCATGCGCGTCTGTTCCCAGCAAGTACAGTGTATTGGAATGAAGAGGAGCTACTGTTCTTGTCAGTTTCCTAAGCAGAGTTGAACTAGATATGGCCCTTGTGTGTAGGAAGCACAGTTCTTTTGTTCTGAGCAAGCTCAATGTTCGGAAACCATAGGAAACACAGTAGAGTAGAAGACTGCTCTTTTCTCAAAAGCAGAGTGTGTTTCTTGTAAGTCGAGCTAGCGTTTGTTTCCAATCCTAAATGGAGTTGAATCACATGCAGTTTTTGTTCCTACGAGCAAGAGTTGTTTTCTGGTAATAAAGTCACTGTTGCTCTCCAATTGCCATACACAGTGTAAATAGCACTCGCATCTGTTCCCAGCAAGTACAGTGTATTGGACTGAAGCGGAGCTACTGTTCTTGTCAGTTTCCTAAGCAGAGTTGAACTAGATATGGCCCCTGTGTGTAGGAAGCACAGTTCTATTGTTCTGAGCAAGCTCACTGTTCGGATCCCATAGGATACACAGTCGAGTAGAAGAGTGCTCTTTTCTCAAAAGCAGAGTGTGTTTCTTGTTAGGTGAGCTAGCGTTTGTTTCCCAGTCCTAAATGGCGTTGAATCACATGCAGATTCTTGTCCGACGAGCAAGAGTTGTTTTCTAGTAAGAAGAGTCACTATTGCGATCCCATTGTCATACACAGGGCAAATAGCCCTTGCGTCTGTTCCCAGCATGTACAGTGTATTGGACTGAACAGGAGCTACTGTTCTTTTCAGTTTCCTAAGCAGAATTGAACTAGATATGGCAGTATTTGTAGGAAGCACAGTTCTTTTGTTCTGAGCAAGCTCACTCTTCTGGCCCTATAAGAAACACCGTACAGTAGAAGAGTGCTCTTTTCTCAAAAGCAGAGTGTGTTTTTTGAAGGCGAGCTAGAGTTTGTTTCCCAGTCCTAAATGGAGTTGAATCACATGCAGTTTTTGGTCCTACGAGCAAGAGTTGTTTTCTGGTAATAAAGTCACTATTGTGCTTTCATTGCAATACACAGTGCAAATAGTACTCGCATCTGTTCCCAGCAAGTACAGTGTATTGGACTGAAGCGGAGCTACTGTTCTTGTCAGTTTCCTAAACAGAGTTGAACTAATTATGGCCCCTGTGTGTAGGAAGCACAGTTCTTTTGTTCTGAGCAAGCTCACTGTTCGGACCCCATAGGATACACAGTCGAGTAGAAGAGTGCTCTTTTCTCAAAAGCAGAGTGTGTTTCTTGTAAGGCGAGCTAGCATTTGTTTCCCAGTCCTAAACGGAGTTGAATCACATGCTGTTTTTGGTCCTACGAGCAAGTATTGTTTTCTGGTAATGAAAGTCACTATTGCGCTCCCATTTTCATACTCAGTGCAAATTGCACTCGAGTCTGTTCCCCGCAAGTAGAGTGTTTTGGACTGAAGCGGAGCTACTGTTCTTTTCAGTTTCCTAAGCAGAATTGAACTAGATATGGCAGTATTTGTAGGAAGCACAGTTCTTTTGTTCTGAGCAAGCTCACTCTTCTGGCCCTATAAGAAACACAGTACAGTAGAAGAGTGCTCTTTTCTCAAAAGCAGAGTGTGTTTCTTGTAAGGCGAGCTAGCGTTTGTTTCCCAGTCCTAAATGGAGTTGAATCACATGCAGTTTTTGGTCCTACGAGCAAGAGGTGTTTTCTGGTAAGGAAAGTCACTATTGCGCTCCCATTTCCATACACAGTGCAAATAGCACTTGCGTCTGTTCCCAGCAAGTACAGTGTATTGGACTGAAGCGGAGCTACTGTTCTTGTCGGTTTCCTAAGCAGATTTTAACTAGATATGGCCCGTGTGTGTAGGAAGCCCAGTTCTTTTGTTCTGAGCAAGCTCACTGTTCGAACTCCATAGGAAACACAGTAGAGTAGAAGAGTGCTCTTTTCTCAAAAGCAGAGTGTGTTTGTTTTAAGGCGAGCTAGTGTTTGTTTCCCAGTCAGAAATGGAGTTGAATCCCATGCAGTTTCTGGTCCTACGAGCAAGAGGTGTTTTCTGGTAAGGAAAGTCACTATTGCGCTCCCATTTCCATACACAGTGCAAATAGCGCTCGCGTCTGTTCCCAGCAAGTACAGTGTATTGGACTGAAGCAGAGCTACTGTTCTTGTCAGTTTCCTAAGCAGAGATGAACTAGATACGGCCCGCGTGTGTAAGAAGCACATTTCTTTTGTTCTGAGCAAGCTCACTGTTCAGACCCCCTAGGAAATACAGTAGAGTAGAAGAATGCTCTTTTCTCAAAAGCAGAGGGTGTTTCTTGTAAGGCAAGCTAGCATTGTTTCCCAGTCCTAAATGGAGTTGAATCACATGCAGTTTTTGGTCCTCCGACCAAGAGTTGTTTTCTGGTAAGGAAAGTCACTATTGTGCTCCCATTTCCATACACAGTGCAAATAGCACTTGCGTCTGTTCCCAGCAATTACAGTGTATTGGACTGAAGCGGAGCTACTGTTCTTGTCAGTTTCCTAAGCAGAGTTGAACTAGATATGGCCCCTGTGTGTAGGAAGCACAGTTCTTTTGTTCTGAGCAAGCTCACTGTTCGGACCCCATAGGAAACACAGTAGAGTAGAAGACTGCTCTTTTCTCAAAAGCAGAGTGTGTTTCTTGTAAGGCGAGCTAGCGTTTGTTTCCAGTCCTAAATGGAGTTGAATCACATCCAGTTTTTGGTCCTACGAGCAAGAGTTGTTTTCTGGTAATAAAGTCACTATTGCGCTCCCATTTCCATACACAGTGCAAATAGCACTCGCGTTTGTTCCCAGCAAGTACAGTGTATTGGACTGAAGCATAGCTACTGTTCTTGTCAGTTTCCTAAGCAGAGTTGAACTAGATATGGCCCCTGTGTGTAGGAAGCACAGTTCTTTTGTTCTGAGCAAGCTCACTATTCGGACCCCATAGGAAACACAGTAGTGTAGACGAGGGCTCTTTTCTCAAAAGCAGAGTGTGTTTCTTGTAAGGCGAGCTAGCATTTGTTTCCCGTCCTAAATGGAGCTGAATCACATGCAGTTTCTGGTCCTACGAGCAAGAGTTGTTTTCTGGTAAGGAAAGTCACTATTGCGCTCCCATTGCCATACACAGTGCAAATAGCACGCGCGTCTGTTCCCAGCAAGTACAGTGTATTGGACTGAAGCGGAGCTACTGTTCTTGTCAGTTTCCTAAGCAGAGTTGAACTAGATATGGCCCGTGTGTGTAGGAAGCACAGTTCTTTTGTTCTGAGCAAGCTCAATGTTCGGACCCCATAGGAAACACAGTAGAGTAGAAGTCTGCTCTTTTCTCAAAAGCAGAGTGTGTTTCTTGTAAGTCGAGCTAGCGTTTGTTTCCAATCCTAAATGGAGTTGAATCACATGCAGTTTTTGTTCCTACGAGCAAGAGTTGTTTTCTGGCAATAAAGTCACTGTTGCGCTTCAATTGCCATACACAGTGTAAATAGCACTCGCATCTGTTCCCAGCAAGTACAGTGTATTGGACTGAAGCGGAGCTACTGTTCTTGTCAGTTTTCTAAGCAGAGTTGAACTAGATATGGCCCGTGTGTGTAGGAAGCCCAGTTCTTTTGTTCTGAGCAAGCTCACTGTTCAGACCCCATAGGATACACAGTCGAGTAGAAGAGTGCTCTTTTCTCAAAAGCAGAGTGTGTTTCTTGTTAGGTGAGCTAGCGTTTGTTTCCCAGTCCTAAATGGAGTTGAATCACATGCAGATTCTTGTCCGACCAGCAAGAGTTGCTTTCTGGTAAGAAGAGTCACTATTGCGATCCCATTGTCATACACAGGGCAAATAGCCCTTGCGTCTGTTCCCAGCAAGTACAGTGTATTGGACTGCAGCGGAGCTACTGTTCTTGTCAGTTTCCTAAGCAGATTTGAACTAGATATGGCCCGTGTGTGTAGGAAGCACAGTTCTTTTGTTCTGAGTAAGCTCACTGTTCGAACTCCTTAGGAAACACAGTAGAGTAGAAGAGTGCTCTTTTCTCAAAAGCAGAGTGTGTTTCTTGTAAGGCAAGCTAGTGTTTGTTTCCCAGTCAGAAATGGAGTTGAATCCCATGCAGTTTCTGGTCCTACGAGCAAGAGGTGTTTTCTGGTAAGGAAAGTCACTATTGCGCTCCAATTTCCATACACAGTGCAAATAGCACTCGCGTCTGTTCCCAGCAAGTACAGTGTATTGGACTGAAGCAGAGCTACTGTTCTTGTCAGTTTCCTAAGCAGAGTTGAACTACATATGGTCCGTGTGTGTAGGAAGCACAGTTCTTTTGTTCTGAGCAAGCTCACTGTTCGGACCCCATAGGAAACACAGTAGTGTAGACGAGGGCTCTTTACTCAAAAGCAGAGTGTGTTTCTTGTAAGGCGAGCTGGCATTTGTTTCCCGTCCTAAATGGAGCTGAATCACATGCAGTTTCTGGTCCTACGAGCAAGAGTTGTTTTCTGGTAAGGAAAGTCACTATTGCGCTCCCATTGCCATACACAGTGCAAATAGCATGCGCGTCTGTTCCCAGCAAGTACAGTGTATTGGAATGAAGAGGAGCTACTGTTCTTGTCAGTTTCCTAAGCAGAGTTGAACTAGATATGGCCCTTGTGTGTAGGAAGCACAGTTCTTTTGTTCTGAGCAAGCTCAATGTTCGGAAACCATAGGAAACACAGTAGAGTAGAAGACTGCTCTTTTCTCAAAAGCAGAGTGTGTTTCTTGTAAGTCGAGCTAGCGTTTGTTTCCAATCCTAAATGGAGTTGAATCACATGCAGTTTTTGTTCCTACGAGCAAGAGTTGTTTTCTGGTAATAAAGTCACTGTTGCTCTCCAATTGCCATACACAGTGTAAATAGCACTCGCATCTGTTCCCAGGAAGTACAGTGTATTGGACTGAAGCGGAGCTACTGTTCTTGTCAGTTTCCTAAGCAGAGTTGAACTAGATATGGCCCCTGTGTGTAGGAAGCACAGTTCTATTGTTCTGAGCAAGCTCACTGTTCGGATCCCATAGGATACACAGTCGAGTAGAAGAGTGCTCTTTTCTCAAAAGCAGAGTGTGTTTCTTGTTAGGTGAGCTAGCGTTTGTTTCCCAGTCCTAAATGGCGTTGAATCACATGCAGATTCTTGTCCGACGAGCAAGAGTTGTTTTCTGGTAAGAAGAGTCACTATTGCGATCCCATTGTCATACACAGGGCAAATAGCCCTTGCGTCTGTTCCCAGCATGTACAGTGTATTGGACTGAACAGGAGCTACTGTTCTTTTCAGTTTCCTAAGCAGAATTGAACTAGATATGGCAGTATTTGTAGGAAGCACAGTTCTTTTGTTCTGAGCAAGCTCACTCTTCTGGCCCTATAAGAAACACCGTACAGTAGAAGAGTGCTCTTTTCTCAAAAGCAGAGTGTGTTTTTTGAAGGCGAGCTAGCGTTTGTTTCCCAGTCCTAAATGGAGTTGAATCACATGCAGTTTTTGGTCCTACGAGCAAGAGTTGTTTTCTGGTAATAAAGTCACTATTGTGCTTTCATTGCAATACACAGTGCAAATAGTACTCGCATCTGTTCCCAGCAAGTACAGTGTATTGGACTGAAGCGGAGCTACTGTTCTTGTCAGTTTCCTAAACAGAGTTGAACTAATTATGGCCCCTGTGTGTAGGAAGCACAGTTCTTTTGTTCTGAGCAAGCTCACTGTTCGGACCCCATAGGATACACAGTCGAGTAGAAGAGTGCTCTTTTCTCAAAAGCAGAGTGTGTTTCTTGTAAGGCGAGCTAGCATTTGTTTCCCAGTCCTAAACGGAGTTGATTCACATGCTGTTTTTGGTCCTACGAGCAAGTATTGTTTTCTGGTAATGAAAGTCACTATTGCGCTCCCATTTTCATACTCAGTGCAAATTGCACTCGAGTCTGTTCCCCGCAAGTACAGTGTTTTGGACTGAAGCGGAGCTACTGTTCTTTTCAGTTTCCTAAGCAGAATTGAACTAGATATGGCAGTATTTGTAGGAAGCACAGTTCTTTTGTTCTGAGCAAGCTCACTCTTCTGGCCCTATAAGAAACACAGTACAGTAGAAGAGTGCTCTTTTCTCAAAAGCAGAGTGTGTTTCTTGTAAGGCGAGCTAGCGTTTGTTTCCCAGTCCTAAATGGAGTTGAATCACATGCAGTTTTTGGTCCTACGAGCAAGAGGTGTTTTCTGGTAAGGAAAGTCACTATTGCGCTCCCATTTCCATACACAGTGCAAATAGCACTTGCGTCTGTTCCCAGCAAGTACAGTGTATTGGACTGAAGCGGAGCTACTGTTCTTGTCAGTTTCCTAAGCAGATTTTAACTAGATATGGCCCGTGTGTGTAGGAAGCCCAGTTCTTTTGTTCTGAGCAAGCTCACTGTTCGAACTCCATAGGAAACACAGTAGAGTAGAAGAGTGCTCTTTTCTCAAAAGCAGAGTGTGTTTGTTTTAAGGCGAGCTAGTGTTTGTTTCCCAGTCAGAAATGGAGTTGAATCCCATGCAGTTTCTGGTCCTACGAGCAAGAGGTGTTTTCTGGTAAGGAAAGTCACTATTGCGCTCCCATTTCCATACACAGTGCAAATAGCGCTCGCGTCTGTTCCCAGCAAGTACAGTGTATTGGACTGAAGCAGAGCTACTGTTCTTGTCAGTTTCCTAAGCAGAGATGAACTAGATACGGCCCGCGTGTGTAAGAAGCACATTTCTTTTGTTCTGAGCAAGCTCACTGTTCAGACCCCCTAGGAAATACAGTAGAGTAGAAGAATGCTCTTTTCTCAAAAGCAGAGGGTGTTTCTTGTAAGGCAAGCTAGCATTGTTTCCCAGTCCTAAATGGAGTTGAATCACATGCAGTTTTTGGTCCTCCGACCAAGAGTTGTTTTCTGGTAAGGAAAGTCACTATTGTGCTCCCATTTCCATACACAGTGCAAATAGCACTTGCGTCTGTTCCCAGCAATTACAGTGTATTGGACTGAAGCGGAGCTACTGTTCTTGTCAGTTTCCTAAGCAGAGTTGAACTAGATATGGCCCCTGTGTGTAGGAAGCACAGTTCTTTTGTTCTGAGCAAGCTCACTGTTCGGACCCCATAGGAAACACAGTAGAGTAGAAGACTGCTCTTTTCTCAAAAGCAGAGTGTGTTTCTTGTAAGGCGAGCTAGCGTTTGTTTCCAGTCCTAAATGGAGTTGAATCACATCCAGTTTTTGGTCCTACGAGCAAGAGTTGTTTTCTGGTAATAAAGTCACTATTGCGCTCCCATTTCCATATACAGTGCAAATAGCACTCGCGTTTGTTCCCAGCAAGTACAGTGTATTGGACTGAAGCGTAGCTACTGTTCTTGTCAGTTTCCTAAGCAGAGTTGAACTAGATATGGCCCGTGTGTGTAGGAAGCACAGTTCTTTTGTTCTGACCAAGCTCACTATTCGGACCCCATAGGAAACACAGTAGAGTAGATGAGTGCTCTTTTCTCAAAATCAGAGAGTCTTTCTTGTAAGGCGAGCTAGTGTTTCTTTCCCAGTCAGAAATGGAGTTGAATCCCATGCAGTTTCTTGTCCTATGAGTAAGAGTTGTTTTCTGATAAGAAGAGTCATTATTGTGCTCCTATTGCCATACACAGTGCAAATAGCACTCGTGTCTGTTCCCAGCTAGTACA
Source organism: Peromyscus eremicus (assembly GCF_949786415.1). Lineage (NCBI taxonomy): Eukaryota > Metazoa > Chordata > Mammalia > Rodentia > Cricetidae > Peromyscus > Peromyscus eremicus. The sequence goes on along the minus strand of NW_026735568.1, from coordinate 98,692 downwards.
GTGTATTGGACTGAAGAGGAGCTACCGTTCTTGTCAGTTGCCTAAGCAGAGTTGAACTAGATATGGCAGTATTTGTAGGAAGCACAGTTCTTTTGTTCTGAGCAAGCTCACTCTTCTGGCCCTATAAGAAACACAGTAGAGTAGAAGAGTGCTCTTTTCTCAAAAGCAGAGTGTGTTTTTTGTAAGGCGAGCTAGCGTTTGTTTCCCAGTCCTAAATGGAGTTGAATCACATGCAGTTTTTGGTCCTACGAGCAAGAGTTGTTTTCTGGTAATAAAGTCACTATTGTGCTCCCATTGCAATACACAGTGCAAATAGCACTCGCATCTGTTCCCAGCAAGTACAGTGTATTGGACTGTAGCGGAGCTACTGTTCTTGTCAGTTTCCTAAGCAGATTTGAACTAGATATGGCCCGTGTGTGTAGGAAGCACAGTTCTTTTGTTCTGAGTAAGCTCACTGTTCGAACTCCTTAGGAAACACAGTTGAGTAGAAGAGTGCTCTTTTCTCAAAAGCAGAGTGTGTTTCTTGTAAGGCAAGCTAGTGTTTGTTTCCCAGTCAGAAATGGAGTTGAATCCCATGCAGTTTCTGGTCCTACGAGCAAGAGGTGTTTTCTGGTAAGGAAAGTCACTATTGCGCTCCCATTTCCATACACAGTGCAAATAGCACTCGCGTCTGTTCCCAGCAAGTACAGTGTATTGGACTGAAGCGGAGCTACTGTTCTTGTCAGTTTCCTAAGCAGAGATGAACTAGATATGGCCTGCGTGTGTAAGAAGCACAGTTCTTTTGTTCTGAGCAAGCTCACTGTTCAGACCCCCTAGGAAATACAGTAGAGTAGAAGAGTGCTCTTTTCTCCAAAGCAGAGTGTGTTTCTTGTAAGGCAAGCTAGCATTTGTTTCCCAGTCCTAAATGGAGTTGAATCACATGCAGTTTTTGGTCCTACGACCAAGAGTTGTTTTCTGGTAAGGAAAGTCACTATTCCGCTCCCATTTCCATACATAGTGCAAATAGCACTCGCGTGTGTTCCCAGCAATTACAGTGTATTGGACTGAAGCGGAGCTACTGTTCTTGTCAGTTTCCTAAGCAGAGTTGAACTAGATATGGCCCCTGTGTGTAGGAAGCACAGTACTTTTGTTCTCAGCAAGCTCACTATTTGGACCCCATAGGAAACACAGTAGAGTAGAAGAGTGCTCTTTACTCAAAATCAGAGAGTCTTTCTTGTAAGGCGAGCTAGCGTTTGTTTCCCAGTCAGAAATGGAGTTGAATCCCATGCAGTTTCTGGTCCTATGAGCAAGAGTTGTTTTCTGATAAGAAGGGTCACTATTGTGCTCCTATTGCCATACACAGTGCAAATAGCACACGCCTCTGTTCCCAGCAAGTACAGTGTATTGCACTGAAGAGGAGCTACTGTTCTTGTAGGTTTCCTAAGCAGAGTTGAACTACATATGGTCCGTGTGTGTAAGAAGCACAGTTCTTTTGTTCTGAGCAAGCTCACTGTTCGGACCCCATAGGAAACACAGTAGTGTAGACGAGGGCTCTTTTCTCAAAAGCAGAGTGTGTTTCTTGTAAGGCGAGCTAGCATTTGTTTCCCGTCCTAAATGGAGCTGAATCACATGCAGTTTCTGGTCCTACGAGCAAGAGTTGTTTTCTGGTAAGGAAAGTCACTATTGCGCTCCCATTGCCATACACAGTGCAAATAGCACGCGCGTCTGTTCCCAGCAAGTACAGTGTATTGGACTGAAGCGGAGCTACTGTTCTTGTCAGTTTCCTAAGCAGAGTTGAACTAGATATGGCCCGTGTGTGTAGGAAGCACAGTTCTTTTGTTCTGAGCAAGCTCAATGTTCGGACCCCATAGGAAACACAGTAGAGTAGAAGACTGCTCTTTTCTCAAAAGCAGAGTGTGTTTCTTGTAAGTCGAGCTAGCGTTTGTTTCCAATCCTAAATGGAGTTGAATCACATGCAGTTTTTGTTCCTACGAACAAGAGTTGTTTTCTGGTAATAAAGTCACTGTTGCGCTCCAATTGCCATACACAGTGTAAATAGCACTCGCATCTGTTCCCAGCAAGTACAGTGTATTGGACTGAAGCGGAGCTACTGTTCTTGTCAGTTTCCTAAGCAGAGTTGAACTAGATATGGCCCCTGTGTGTAGGAAGCACAGTTCTATTGTACTGAGCAAGCTCACTGTTCCGATCCCATAGGATACACAGTCGAGTAGAAGAGTGCTCTTTTCTCAAAAGCAGAGTGTGTTTCCTGTTAGGCAAGCTAGCGTTTGTTTCCCAGTCCTAAATGGAGTTGAATCACATGCAGTTTCTTGTCCTAGGAGCAAGAGTTGTTTTCTGGTAATAAGAGTCACTATTGCGCTCCCATTGTCACACAAAGGGCAAATAGCACTGGCGTCTGTTCCCAGCATGTACAGTGTATTGGACTGAACAGGAGCTACTGTTCTTTTCAGTTTCCTAAGCAGAATTGAACTATATATGGCAGTATTTGTATGAAGCACAGTTCTTTTGTTCTGAGCAAGCTCACTGTTCTGGCCCTATAGGACACAGTAGAGTAGAAGAGTGCTCTTTTCTCAAAAGCAGAGTGTGTTTTTTGTAAGGCGAGCTAGCGTTTGTTTCCCAGTCCTAAATGGAGTTGAATCACATGCAGTTTTTGGTCCTATGACCAAGAGTTGTTTTCTGGTAAGGAAAGTCACTATTGCACTCCCATTGTCATACACAGGGCAAATAGCTCTGGCATCTGTTCACAGCATGTACAGTGTATTGGACTGAACAGGAGCTACTGTTCTTTTCAGTTTCCTAAGCAGAATTGAACTAGATATGGCAGTATTTGTAGGAAGCACAGTTCTTTTGTTCTGAGCAAGCTCATTCTTCTGGCCCTATAGTAAACACAGTAGAGTAGAAGAGTGCTCTTTTCTCAAAAGCAGAGTGTGTTTCTTGTAAGGCGAGCTAGTGTTTGTTTCCCAGTCCTAAATGGAGTTGAATCACATGCAGTTTTTGGTCCTACGAGCAAGAGTTGTTTTCTGGTAATAAAGTCACTATTGCGCTCCCATTGCCATACACAGTGCAAATAGCACTCGCATCTGTTCCCAGCAAGTACAGTGTATTGGACTGAAGCGGAGCTACTGTTCTTGTCAGTTTCCTAAGCAGACTTGAACTAGATATGGCCCCTGTGTTTAGGAAGCACAGTTCTTTTGTTCTGAGCAAGCTCACTGTTCGGACCCCATAGGAAACACAGTAGAGTAGAAGAGTGCTCTTTTCTCAAAAGCAGAGTGTGTTTCTTGTAAGGTGAGCTAGCGTTTGTTTCCCAATCCTAAATGAAGATGAATCACATGCAGTTTCTGGTCCTACGAGCAAGAGTTGTTTTCTGGTAAGAAGAGTCACTATTGCGCTCCCATAGTGATACATAGGGCAAATAGCACTGGCGTCTGTTCCCAGCACGTACAGTGTATTGGACTGAAGAGGATCTACTGTTCTTGTCAGTTTCCTAAGCAGACTTGAACTAGATATGGCCCGTGTGTATAGGAAGCACAGTTCTATTGTTCTGAGAATGCTCACTGTTCTGGCCCTATGGGAAACACAGTAGAGTAGAAGAGTGCTCTTTTCTAAAAAGCAGAGTGTGTTTCTTGTAAGGCGAGCTAGCGTTTGTTTCCCAGTCCTAAATGGAGTTGAATCACATGCAGTTTCTGGACCTATGAGCATGAATTGTTTTCTGGTAAGAAGAGTCACTATTGCGCTCCCATTGTCATACACAGGGCAATTAGCACTGGCGTCTGTTCCCAGCATGTAGAGTGTATTTGAATGAAGAGGATCTACTGTTCTTCTCAGTTTCCTAAGTAGAATTGAACTAGATATGGCCGTGTGCGTAGGAAGCACAGTTCTTTTGTTCTGAGCAAGCTCACTGTTCTGGCCCTATAAGAAACAAAGTAGAGTAGAAGAGTGATGGTTTCGAAAAAGCAGAGTATCTCTCTTATAAGACGAGCTAGTGTTTGTTTCCCAGTATTAAATGGAGTTGAATCACATGCAGTTTCTGGTCCTAGGAGCAAGAGTTGTTTTCTGGTAAGGAAAGTCACTATTGCGATCCCATTGCCATACACAGTGCAAATAGCACTCGCGTCTGCTCCCAGCAAGTGCAGTGTATTGGACTGAAGAAGAGCTACTGTTCTTGTCAGTTTCCTAAGCAGAGTTGAACTAGATATGGCCCGTGTGTGTAGGAAGCACAGTTCTTTTGTTCTGAGATTGCTCACTATTCTGGCCTTATAGGAAAGACATTAGAGTAGAAGAGTGCTCCTTTCTCAAAAGCAGAGTGTGTTTCTTGTAAGTCAAGCTAGCGTTTGTTTCCCAGTCCTAAATGGAGTTTAATCACATGCAGTTTCTAGTCCTACGAGCAAGAGTTATTTTCTGGTAAGAAGAGTCACTCTTGCGCTCCCATTGTCATAAACGGGGCAAATAGCACTGACATCTGTGTACAGATGTATTGGACTGAAGAGGAGCTACTGTTCATGTCAGTTTCCTAAGCAGAGGTGAACTAGATACGGCCCGTGGGTGTAGGAAGCACAGTTCTTTTGTTCTGAGAATGCTCACTTTTCGGGCACCATAGGAAACACAGTAGAGTAGAGGAGTGCTCTTTTCTCAAAAGCAGAGTGTGTTTCTTGTAAGGCGAGCTAGGGTTTGTTCCCCAGTACTAAATGGAGTTGAATCACATGCAGTTTCTTGTCCTACGAGCAAGAGTTGTTTTCTGGTAAGAAGAGTCACTATTGCGCTCCCATTGTGATACTAGCGCAAATAGGACTGGCGTCTGTTCCCAGCATGTACAGTGTATTGGACTGAAGAGGATCTACTGTTCTTGTCAGTTTCCTAAGCAGAGTTGAACTAGATATGGCCCATGTGTGTAGGAAGCACAGTTCTTTTGTTCTGAGCAAGCTCACTGTTCGGACCCCATAGGAAACAAAGTAGAGTAGAAGAGTGCTCTTTTCTCAAAATCAGAGTGTCTTTCTTGTAAGGCGAGCTAGCGTTTGTTTCCCAGTCAAAAATGGAGTTGAATCCCATGCAGTTTCTGGTCCTATGAGCAAGAGTTGTTTTCTGATAAGAAGAGTCACTATTGTGCTCCTATTGCCATACACTGTGCAAATAGCACTCGCGTCTGTTCCCAGCTAGTACAGTGTATTGGACTGAAGAGGAGCTACCGTTCTTGTCAGTTTCCTAAGCAGAGTTGAACTAGATATGGCCCGTGTGTTTAGGAAGCACAGTTCTTTTGTTCTGAGATTGCTCACTATTCTGGCCTTATAGGAAAGACATTAGAGTAGAAGAGTGCACCTTTCTCAAAAGCAGAGTGTGTTTCTTGTAAGTCAAGCTAGCGTTTGTTTCCCAGTCCTAAATGGAGTTGAATCACATGCAGTTTCTGGTCCTACGAGCAAGAGTTGTTTTCTGGTAAGATGAGTCACTCTTGCGCTCCCATTGTCATAAACGGGGCAAATAGCACTGACATCTGTGTACAGATGTATTGGACTGAAGAGGATCTGCTGTTCTTGTCAGTTTCCTAAGCAGAGTTGAACTAGATATGGCCCGTGTGTGTAGGAAGCACAGTTCTTTTTTTCTGAGCAAGCTCACTGTTCGGACCACATAGGAAACACAGTAGAGTAGAAGAGTGCTCTTTTCTCAAAAGCAGGTGTGTTTCTTGTAAGGCAAGCTAGAGTTTGTTTCCCATTCCTAAATGGAGTTGAGTCACATCCAGTTTTTGGTCCTATGAGCAAGAGTTGTTTTCTGGTAAGGAAAGTCACTATTTTGGTCAAAATGCCATACACAGTGCAAATAGCACTCGCGTCTGATCCCAGCAATAACAGTGTATTGGACTGAAGAGGAGCTACTGTTCTTGTCAGTTTCCTATGGAGAGTTGAACTAATATGGCCCGTGTGTAGGAAGCACAGTTCTTTTGTTCTGAGCAAGCTCACTCTTTGGACCCCATAGGAAAGACAGTAGAGTAGAAGAGTGTTCTTTTCTCAAAAGCAGAGTGTGTTTCTTGTAAGGCGAGCTAGCGTTTGTTTCCCAGTCCTAAATGGAGTTGAATCACATGCAGTTTCTTGTTCTATGAGCAAGAGTTGTTTTCTGGTAAAAAGAGTCACTATTGTGCTCCCATTGTCATACACAGGGCAAATAGCATTGGCGTCTGTTCCAAGCAAGTACAGTGTATTGGAGTGAAGCAGAGCTGCTGTTCATGTCAGTTTCCTAAGCATAGTTGAACTAGGTATGGCCCCTGTGTGTAGGAAGCACACTTCTTTTGTTCTCAGTATGCTCACTGTTCTGGCCCTATAGGAAACACAGTAGAGTAGATGAGTGCTCTTTTCTCAAAAGCAGAGTGTGTTTCTTGTAAGTCGAGCTAGCGTTTGTTTCCCAATCCTAAATGGAGATGAATCACATGCAGTTTCTGGTCCTACGAGCTAGAGTTGTTTTCTGGTAAGAAGAGTCACAATTGCGCTCCCATTGTGATACTAGGGCAAATAGCACTGGTGTCTGTTCCCAGCATGTACAGTGTATTGGACTGAAGAGGAGCTACTGTTCATGTCAGTTTCCTAAGCAGAATTGAACTAGATATGGCCGTATTTGTATGAAGCACAGTTCTTTTGTTCTGAGCAAGGTCACTGTTCTGGCCCTATAGGAAACACAGTAGAGTAGAAGAGTGCTCTTTTCTCAAAAGCAGAGTGTGTTTTTTGTAAGGCGAGCTAGCGTTTGTTTCCCAGTCCTAAATGGAGTTGAGTCACATGCAGTTTCTTGTCCTTCGAGCAAGAGTTGTTTTCTGGTAAGAAGAGTCACTATTGCGTTCCCCTTGTCATACACAGTGCAAATAGCACTCGAGTCTGTTCCCAGCAAGTACAGTGTATTGGACTAAAGGGAGCTACTGTTCTTGTCAGTTTCCTAAGCAGAGTTGAACTAGATATGGCCCGTGTGTGTAGGAAGCACAGTTCTTTTGTTCTGAGCAAGCTCACTGTTCGGACACCATAGGAAACACAGTAGAGTAGAAGAGTGCTCTTTTCTCAAAAGCAGAGTGTGTTTCTTGTAAGGTGAGCTAGCGTTTGTTTCCCAATACTAAATGGAGATGAATCACATGCAGTTTCTCGTCCTACGAGCAAGAGTTGTTTTCTGGTAAGAAGAGTCACTATTGCGCTCCCATTGTAATACACAGGGCAAATAGCACTGGCGTCTGTTCCCAGCATTTACAGTGTATTGGACTGAAGAGGATCTACTGTTCTTGTCAGTTTCCTAAGCAGAATTGAACTAGATATGGCCGTGTGTGTAGGAAGCACAGTTTTTTTTTTCTGAGCAAGCTCACTGTTGTGGCCCTATAGGAAACAAAGTAGAGTTGAAGAGTGATGTTTTCGAAAAAGCAGAGTGTCTTTCTTGTAAGACGAGCTAGCGTTTGTTTCCCAGTCCTAAATGGAGTTGAATCACATGCAGTTTCTGGTCCTACAAGCAAGAGTTGTTTTCTGGTAAGGAAAGTCACTATTGCGCTCCCATTGCCATACACAGTGCAAATAGCACTCGCGTCTGTTCCCAGCAAGTGCAGTGTATTGGACTGAAGAAGAGCTACTGTTCTTGTCAGTTTTCTAAGCAGAGTTGAACTAGATATGGCCCGTGTGTGTAGGAAGCACAGTTCTTTTGTTCTGATTGCTCACTGTTCCAGCCTTATAGGAAAGACATTAGAGTAGAAGAGTGCTCCTTTCTCAAAAGCAGAGTGTGTTTCTTGTAAGTCAAGCTAGCGTTTGTTTCCAAGTCCTAAATGGAGTTGAATCACATGCAGTTTCTGGTCCTACGAGCAAGAGTTGTTATCTGGTAAGAAGAGTCACTATTGTGCTTCCATTGTCATAAACGGGGCAAATAGCACTGGCATCTGTTCCCACCAAGTACAGTGTATTGGAATGAAGAGGAGCTGCTGTTCTTGTCAGTTTCCTAAGCATAATTGAACTAGATATGGCCCGTGTGTGTAGGAAGCACAGTTCTTTTGTTCTGAGCAAGCTCACTGTTCGGACCCCATAGGAATCACAGTAGAGTAGAGGAGTGCTCCTTTCTCAAAAGCAGAGTGTGTTTCTTGTAAGGCAAGCTGGCATTTGTTTCCCAGTCCTAAATGGAGTTGAATCACATCCTGTTTTTGGTCCTACGAGCAATAGTTGTTTTCTGGTAATAAAGTCACTGTTGCGCTCCCATTGCCATACACAGTATAAATAGCACTCGCATCTGTTCCCAGAAAGTACAGTGTATTTGACTGAAGCGGAGCTCCTGTTTTTGTCAGTTTCCTAAGCAGAGTTGTACTAGATATGGCCCGTGTGTGTAGGAAGCACAGTTCTTTTGTTCTGAGCAAGTTCATTGTTCGTACCCCATATGAACCACAGTAGAATAGAAGGGTGCTCTTTTCTCAAAAGCAGAGTGTGTTTCTTGTAAGGCGAGCTAGCGTTTGTTTCCCAGTCCTAAATGGATTTGAATCACATGCAGTTTTTGGTCCTACGAGCAAGAGTTGTTTTCTGGAAAGGAAATCACTATTGTGCTCCCATTTACATACACAGTGCAAATAGCACTCGCATCTGTTCCCAGCAAGTACAGTGTATTGGACTGAAGCGGAGCTACTGTTCTTGTCAGTTTCCGAAGCAGAGTTGAACTAGATATGGCCCCTGTGTGTAGGAAGCACAGTTCTTTTGTTCTGAGCAAGCTCACTGTTCGGACCCCATAGGAAACACAGTAGAGTAGAAGAGTGCTCTTTTCTCAAAAGCAGAGTGTGTTTCTTGTAAGGTGAGCTAGCGTTTGTTTCCCAATCCTAAATGGAGATGAATCACATGCAGTGTCTTGTCCTACGAGCAAGAGTTGTTTTCTGGTAAGAAGAGTCACTATTGCGCTCCCATTGTGATACATAGGGCAAATAGCACTGGCGTCTGTTCCCTGCAAGTACAGTGTATTGGACTGAAGCGGATCTACTGTTCTTGTCAGTTTCCTAAGCAGACTTGAACTAGATATGGCCCGTGTGTATAGGAAGCACAGTTCTATTGTTCTGAGAATGCTCACTGTTCTGGCCCTATGGGAAACACAGTAGAGTAGAAGAGTGCTCTTTTCTCAAAAGCAGAGTGTGTTTCGTGTAAGGCGAGCTAGCGTTTGTTTCCCAGTCCTAGATGGAGTTGAATCACATGCAGTTTCTGGACCTATGAGCATGAATTGTTTTCTGGTAAGAAGAGTCACTATTGTGCTCCCATTGTCATACACAGGGCAATTAGCACTGGCGTCTGTTCCCAGCATGTACAGTGTATTGGACTGAAGAGGATCTACTGTTCTTGTCAGTTTCCTAAGTAGAATTGAACTAGATATGGCTGTGTGCGTAGGAAGCACAGTTCTTTTGTTCTGAGCAAGCTCACTGTTCTGGCCCTATAAGAAACAAAGCAGAGTAGAAGAGTGATGGTTTCGAAAAAGCAGAGTGTCTTTCTTGTAAGACGAGCTAGCGTATGTTTCCCAGTCCTAAATGGAGTTGAATCACATGCAGTTTCTGGTCCTACGAGCAAGAGTTGTTTTCTGGTAAGTAAAGTCACTATTGCACTCCCATTGCCATACACAGTGCAAATAGCACTCGCGTCTGCTCCCAGCAAGTGCAGTGTATTGGACTGAAGAAGAGCTACTGTTCTTGTCAGTTTCCTAAGCAGAGTTGAACTAGATATGGCCCATGTGTGTAGGAAAAACAGTTTTTTTGTTTTGAGCAAACTCACTGTACGGAACCCATAAGAAACACAGTAGAGTAGAAGACTGCTCTTTTCTCAAACCATAGTGTGTTTCTTGTAAGGCGAGCTAGCATTTGTTTCCCAATCCTAAATGGAGATGAATCACATGCAGTTTCTTGTCCTACGAGTAAGAGATGTTTTCTGGTAAGAAGAGTCACTATTGCGCTACCTTTGACATACACAGGGCAAATAGCACTGGCGTCTGTTCCCAGCATGTACAGTGTATTGGACTGAAGAGCATCTACAGTTCTTGTCAGTTTCCTAAGCAGAGTTGAACTAGATATGGCCCGTGTGTGCTAGGAAGCACAGTTCTTTTGTTTTGAGAATGCTCACTGTTCTGGCCTTATAGGAAAGACATTAGAGTAGAAGAGTGCTCCTTTCTCAAAAGCAGAGTGTGTTTCTTGTAAGTCAATCTAGCGTTTGTTTCCCAGTTCTAAATGGAGTTGAATCACATGCAGGTTCTTGTCCTACGAGCAAGAGTTGTTTTCTTGTAAGAAGAGTCACTATTGCGCTCCCATTGTCATAAACGGGGCAAATAGCACTGGCATCTGTGTACAGATGTATTGGACTGAAGAGGATCTGCTGTTCTTGTCAGTTTCCTAAGCATAATTGAACTAGATATGGCCCGTGTGTTTAGGAAGCACATTTCTTTTGTTCTGAGCAAGCTCACTATTCCGACCCCATAGGAAACACAGTAGAGTAGAATAGTGCTCTTTTCTCAAAATCAGAGTGTCTTTCTTTTAAGGTGAGCTAGGGTTTGTTTCCCAGTACGAAATGGAGTTGAATCACATGCAGTTTCTGGTCCTATGAGCAAGAGTTGTTTTCTGATAAGAAGAGTCACTATTGTGCTCGTATTGCCATACACAGTGCAAATAGCACTCGCGTCTGTTCCCAGCTAGTACAGTGTATTGGACTGAAAAGGAGCTACCGTTCTTGTCAGTTTCCTAAGCAGAGTTGAACTAGATATGGCCCGTGTGTGTAAGAAGCACAGTTCTTTTTTTCTGAGCAAGCTCACTGTTCGGACACATAGGAAACACAGTAGAGTACAAGAGTGCTCTTTTCTCAAAAGCAGAGTTTGTTTCTTGTAAGGCAATCTAGAGTTTGTTTCCCATTCCTAAAAGGAGTTGAGTCACATCCAGTTTTTGGTCCTACGAGCAAGAGTTGTTTTCTGGTAAGGAAAGTCACTATTGTGGTCCCAATGACATACACAGTACAAATAGCACACGCGTCTGTTCCCAGCAAGAACAGTGTGTTGGACTGAAGAGGAGCTACTGTTCTTGTCAGTTTCCTAAGCAGAGTTGAACTAGATATGGCCCGTGTGTGTAGGAAGCACAGTTCTTTTGTTCGGAGCAAGCTCACTGTTCGGATCCCATTGGATAAACAGTAGAGTAGAAGAGTGCTCTTTTCTCAAAAGCAGAGTGTGTTTCTAGTGAGGCGAACTAGCGTTTGTTTCCCAGTCCTAAATCGAGTTGAATCACATGCAGTTTCTTGTCCTATGAGCAAGAGTTGTTTTCTGGTAAGAAGAGTCACTATTGCGCTTCCATTGTCATACACAGGGCAAATAGCACTGGCGTCTGTTCCCAGCATGTACAGTGTATTGGACTGAAGAGGATCTACTGTTCTTGTCAGTTTCCTAAGCAGAATTGAACTAGATATGGCCGTATTTGTAGGAAGCACAGTTCTTTGTTCTGAGCAAACTCACTTTTCTGGCCATATAGGAAACACAGTAGAGTAGAAGAGGGCTCTTTTCTCAAAAGCAGAGTGTGTTTCCTGTAAGGTGAACTAGCGTTTGTTTCCCATTCCTAAATGGAGTTTAATTACATCCAGTTTTTGGTCCTATGAGCAAGAGTTGTTTTGTGGTAAGGAAAGTCACTATTGTGCTCCCATTGCCGTACACAGTGCAAATAGCACTCGCGTCTGTTCCCAGCAAGCACAGTGTATTGGATTGAAAAGGAGCTACTGTTCTTGCCAGTTTCCTAAGCAGAGTTGAACTAGATATGGCCCGTGTGTGGAGGAAGCACAGTTCTGTTGTTCTGAGCAAGCTCACTGTTCGGTCCCCATAGGATACACAGTAGAGTAGAAGAGTGCTCTTTTCTCAAATCAGAGTGTGTTTCTTGTAAGGCGAGCTAGCATTTGTTTCCCAGTCCTAAATCGAGTTGAATCACATGCAGTTTCTTGTCCTACGAGCCAGAGTTGTTTTCTGGTAAGAAGAGTCACTATTGCGCTCCCATTGTCATACACAGGGCAAATAGCACTCGCGTCTGTTCCCAGCATGTACAGTGTACTGGACTGAAGAGGATCTGCTGTTCTTGTCTGTTTCCTAAGCAGAATTGAACTAGATATGGCCGTATTTGTAGAAAGCACAGTTCTTTTCTTCTGAGCAAACTCACTGTTCTAGCCCTATAGGAAACACAGTCGAGTAGAAGACTGCTCTTTTCTCAAAATCAGAGTGTCTTTCTTGTAAGGCGAGCTAGCGTTTGTTTCCCAGTCCTAAATGGAGTTGAATCACATGCAGTTTTTTATTCTACGAGCAAGAGTTGTTTTCTGGTAAGGAAAGTTTGTATTGTGCTCCAATTTCCATACACAGTGCAAATAGCACTCGCTTCTGTTCCCAGCAAGTACAGTGTATTGGACTGAAGCGGAGCTACTGTTCTTGTCAGTTTCCTAAGCAGAGTTGAACTAGATATGGCCCCTGTGTGTAGGAAGCGCAGTTCTTTGGTTCTGAGAATGCTCACTGTTCTGGCCCTATGGGAAACACAGTAGAGTAGAAGAGTGCTCTTTTCTCAAAAGCAGAGTGTGTTTCTTGTAAGGCGAGCTAGCGTTTGTTTCCCAATCCTAAATGGAGTTGAATCACATGCAGTTTCTGGTCCTACGAGCAAGAGTTGTTTTCTGGTAAGAAGAGTCACTATTGCGCTCCCATTGTGATACTAGGGCAAACAGCACTGGCGTCTGTTCCCAGCATGTACAGTGTATTGGACTGAAGAGGAGCTACTGTTCATGTCAGTTTCCTAAGCAGAGTTGAACTAGATATGGCCGTGAGTTTAGGATGCACAGTTCTTTTGTTCTGAGCAAGCTCACTGTTCTGGCCCTATAGGAAACAAAGTAGAGTAGAAGAGTGATGTTTTCGAAAAAGCAGAGTGTGTTTCTTTTTTTCTTTTCTTTTTTTTTTTTTTTTTTTGGTTTTTCGAGACAGGGTTACTCTGTGCAGTTTTGCGCCTTTCCTGGAACTCACTTTGGAGACCAGGCTGGCCTCGAACTCACAGAGATCCACCTGCCTCTGCCTCCCAAGTGCTGGGACTAAAGGCATGCGCCACCACTGCCTGGCAGAGTATGTTTCTTGTAAGGCGAGCTAGCGTTTGTTTCCCAGTCCTGAATGGAGTTGAATCACATGCAGTTTCTTGTCCTACGAGCAAGAGTAGTTTTCTGTTAAGAAAAGTCCCTATTGCGCTCCCATTATCATACACAGGGCAAATAGCACTGTCGTCGTTTCCCAGCATGTACAGTGTATTGGACTGAAGAGGATCTACTGTTCTTGTCAGTTTCCTAAGCAGAATTGAACTAGATAAGGCGTTATTTGTAGGAAGCACAGTTCTTTTGTTCTGAGCAAACTCACTATTCTGGCCCTATAGGAAACAAAGTAGAGTAGAAGAGTCATCTTTTCTCAAAAGCAGAGTGTGTTTCTTGTAAGGCGAGCTAGCGTTTGTTTCCCAGTCCTAAATGGAGTTGAATCACATGCAGTTTTTGGTCCTACGAGCAAGAGTTGTTTTCTGGTAAGGAAAGTCACTATTGCGCTCCCTTTCGCATACACAGTGCAAATAGCATCACGTCTGTTCCCAGCAAGTAGAGTGAATTGGACTGAAGAGGAAAAACTGTTCCTGTCAGTTTCCTAAGCAGAGTTGTACTAGATATGGCCCGTGTTTGTAGGAAGCACAGTTCTTTTGTTCTGAGCAAGCTCACTGTTCGGACCCCATAGGAAACACAGTAGAGTAGAAGAATGCTCTTTTCTCAAAAGCAGAGTGTGTTTCTTGTAAGTCGAGCTAGCATTTGTTTCCCAGTCCTAAATTGAGTTGAATCACATGAAGTTTCTTGTACTATGAGCAAGAGTTGTTTTCTGGTAAGGAAAGTCACTATTGCGCTCCCATTGCCATACACAGTGCAAATATCATTCGCGTCTGTTCCCAGCAAGTACAGTGTATTGGACTAAAGCGGAGCTACTGTTCTTGTCAGTTTCCTAAGCAGAGTTGAACTAGATATGGCCCATGTGTGTAGGAAGCACAGTTCTTTTGTTCTGAGAATGCTCACTGTTCTGGCCTTATAGGAAAGACATTAGAGTAGAAGAGTGCTCTTTTCTCAAAAGCAGAGTGTGTTTCTTGTAAGGCAAGCTAGCGTTTGTTTCCCAGTCCTAAATGGATTTGAATCACATGCAGTTTCTGGTCCTACGAGCAAGAGTTGTTTTCTGGTAAGAAGAGTCACTATTGAGCTCCCATTGTCATAAACAGGGCAAATAGCAATGGCATCTATTCCCAGCAAGTACAGTGTATTGGACTGAAGAGGATCTACTGTTCTTGTCAGTTTCCTAAGCATAATTGAACTAGATATGGCCCGTGTGTGTAGGAAGCACAGTTCTTTTGTTCTGAGCAAGCTAACTGTTTTGGCCCTATAGAAAACACAGTAGAGTAGAAGAGTGATCATTTCTCAAAAACAGAGTGTGTTTCTTGTAAGACGAGCTAGCGTTTGTTTCCCAGTCCTAAATCTAGTTGAATCACATGCAGTTTTTGGTCCTACGAGCAAGAGTTGTTTACTGGTAAGGAAAGTCACTATTGTGCTCCCATTGGCATACACAGTGCAAATAGCACTCGCGTCTGTTCCCAGCAAGTACAGTGTATTGGACTGAAGCAGAGCTACTGTTCTTGTCAGTTTCCTTAGCAGAGTTGAACTAGATATGGCCCGTGTTTGTAGGAAGCACAGTTCTTTTGTTCTGAGCAAGCTCACTGTTCGGACCCTATAGGAAACACAGTAGAGTAGACGACTGCTCTTTTCTCAAAAGCAGAGTGTGTTTCTTGTAAGGCGAGCTAGTGTTTGTTTCCCAGTCCTAAATGGAGTGGAATCACATGCAGTTTCTAGTCCTACAAGCAAGAGTTGTTTTCTGATAAGAAGAGTCAATATTGCGCTCCCATTGTCATACACAGGGCAAATAGCACTGGCGTCTGTTCCCAGCAACTACAGTGTATTGGACTGAAGCAGAGCTACTGTTCCTGTCAGTTTCCTAAGCATAGTTGAACTAGACATGGCCCCTGTGTGTAGGAAGCACAGTTCTTTTGTTCTGAGCAAACTCACTGTTCTGGCCTTATAGGAAACACAGTAGAGTAGAAGAGTGCTCTTTTCTCAAAAGCAGAGTGTGTTTCTTGTAAGGCGAGCTAGCGTTTGTTTCCCAGTCCTAAATGGAGTTGAATCACATGCAGTTTTTGTTCCTACGAGCAAGAGTTGTTTTCTGGTAAGGAAAGTCACTATTGTGCTCCCATTGGCATACACAGTGCAAATAGCACTCGCATCTGTTCCCAGCAAGTACAGTGTATTGGACTGAAGCGGAGCTACTGTTCTTGTCAGTTTCCTAAGCAGAGTTGAACTAGATATGGCCCATGTGTATGGGAAGCACAGTTCTTTTGTTCTGAGCAAGCTCACTGTTCGGATCCCATAGGATACACAGTAGAGTAGAAGAGTGCTCTTTTCTCAAAAGCAGAGTGTGTTCCTTGTAAGGCGAGCTAGCATTTGTTTCCCAGTCCTAAATGGAATTGAATCACATGCAGTTTCTTGTCCGATGAGCAAGAGTTGTTTTCTGGTAAGAAGAGTCACTATTGCGCTCCCGTTGTCATACACAGGGCAAATAGCACTGGCGTCTGTTCCCAGCATGTACAGTGTATTGGACTAAAGCGGAGCTACTGTTCTTGTCAGTTTCCTAAGCAGAGTTGAACTAGATATGGCCCATGTGTGTAGGAAGCACAGTTCTTTTGTTCTGAGAATGCTCACTGTTCTGGCCTTATAGGAAAGACATTAGAGTAGAAGAGTGCTCTTTTCTCAAAAGCAGAGTGTGTTTCTTGTAAGGCGAGCTAGAGTTTGTTTCCCAGTCCTAAATGGAGTTGAATCACATGCAGTTTCTGGTCCTACGAGCAAGAGTAGTTTTCTGGTAAGAAGAGTCACTATTGTGCTCCCATTTTTATACACAAGGCAAATAGCACCTGCGTCTAATCCCAGCAAGTAGAGTGTATTGGACTGAAGAGGATCTACCTTTCTTGTCAGTTTCCTAAGCAGAGTTGAAATAGATATGGCCCGTGTGTGTAGGAAGCACAGTTCTTTTATTCTGAGCAAGCTCACTGTTCGGACCCCATAGAAAACACAGTAGAGTAGAAGAGTGCTCTTTTCTCAAAAGCAGAGTGTGTTTCCTGTAAGGCAAGCTAGCGTTTGTTTCCCAGTCCTAAATGGAGTTGAATCACATCCTGTTTTTGGTCCTATGAGCAAGAGTTGTTTTCTGGTAAGGAAAGTTGCTATTGCACTCCCATTGCCATACACAGTGAAAATAGCACTCACGTCTGTTCCAAGCAAGTACAGTGTATTGGACTGAAGAGGAGCTACTGTTCTTGTCAGTTTCCTAAGTAAAGTTGAACTAGATATGGCCCGTGTGTGTAGGAAGCACAGTTCTTTTGTTCTGAGCATGCTCACTGTTTGGATCCCACAGGATACACAGTAGAGTAGAAGAGTGCACTTTTCTCAAAGGCAGAGTGTCTTTCTTGTAAGGCGAGCTAGCGTTTGTTTCCCAGTCCTAAATGGAGTTGAATCACATGCAGTTTCTTGTCCTACGAGCAAGAGATGTTTTCTGGTAAGAAGAGTCACTATTGCGCTCCCATTGTCATACACAGGGCAAATAGCACTGGCGTCTGTTCCCAGCATGTACAGTGTATTGGACTGAAGAGGATCTACTGTTCTTGTCAGTTTCCTAAGCAGAATTGAACTAGATATGGCCGTGTGTGTAGGAAGCACAGTTCTTTTGTTCTGAGTAAGCTCACTGTTCTGGCCCTATAGGAAACAAAGTAAAGTAGATGAGTGATGTTTTCGAAAAAGCAGAGTGTGTTTCTTGTAAGGCGAGCTAGTGTTTGTTTCCCAGTCCTAAATGGAGTTGAATTACGTCCAGTTTTTGGTCCTACGAGCAAGAGTTGTTTTCTGGTAAGGAAAGTCACTATTGCGCTCCCATTGCAATGCAAAGTGCAAATAGCACTCGCGTCTGTTCCCAGCAAGTACAGTGTATTGGACTGAAGAGGAGCTACTGTTCTTGTCAGTTTCCAAAGCAGAGTTGAACTAGATATGGCCCCTGTGTGTAGGAAGCACAGTTCTTTTGATCTGAGCAAGCTCACTCTTCGGTCCCCATAGGAAACACAGTAGAGTAGAAGAGTGCTCTTCTCAAAAGCACAGTGTGTTTCTTGTAAGGCGAGCTAGCGTTTGTTTCCCAGTCCTAAATGGAGTTGAATCCCATGCAGTTTCTTGTCCTACGAGCAAGAGTTGTTTTCTGGTAAGAAGAGTCACTATTGCGCTCCCATTGTCATACACAGGGCAAATAGCACTGGCGTATGTTCCCAGCAAGTACAGTGTATTGGACTGAAGAGGATCTACTGTTCTTGTCAGTTTCCTAAGCAGAATTGAACTAGATATGGCCGTATTTGTAGGAAGCACAGTTGTTGTTCTGAGCAAAGTCACTGTTCTGGCCCTATAGGAAACACAGTAGAGTAGAACAGTGCTCTTTTCTCAAAAGCAGAGTGTGTTTCTTGTAAGGCGAGCTAGCGTTTGTTTCCCAGTCCTAAATGGAGTTGAATCACATGCTGTTTCTTGTCCTACGAGCAAGAGTTGTTTTCTGGTAAGGAAAGTCACTATTGTGCTCCCATTGCCATACACAGTGCAAATAGCACTCGCGTCTGTTCCCAGCAAGTACAGTGAATTGGACTGAAGCAGAGCTAACGTTCTTGTCAGTTTCCTAAGCAGAGTTGAACTAGATATGGCCCCTGTTTGTAGGAAGCACAGTTCTTTTATTCTGAGCAAGCTCACTGTTTAGACACCATAGGAAACACAGTCGAGTAGAAGAATGCTCTTTTCTCAAAAGCAGAGTGTGTTTCTTGTAAGGGGAGCTAGCGTTTGTTACCCAGTCCTAAATGGAGTTGAATCCCATGCAGTTTCTTGTCCTACGAGCAAGAGTTGTTTTCTGGTAAGAAGAGTCACTATTGTGCTCCCATTTTCATACACAGGGCAAATAGCACTGGCGTCTGTTCACAGCATGTACAGTGTACTGGACTGAAGATGATCTACTGTTCTTGTCAGTTTCTTAAGCAGAATTGAACTAGATATGGCCGTGTGTGTAGGGAGCACAGTTCTTTTGTTCTGAGCACGCTCACTGTTCTGGCCCTATAGGAAACACAGTAGAGTAGAAGAGTGCTCTTTTCTCAAAAGCAGAGTGTGTTTCTTGTAAGGCGAGCTAGCGTTTGTTTCCCAATCCTAAATGGAGTTGAATCACATGCAGTTTCTGGTCCTACGAGCAAGAGTTGTTTTCTGGTAAGAAGAGTCACTATTGCGCTCCCATTGTGATACTAGGGCAAATAGCACTGGCGTCTGTTCCCAGCAAGTACAGTGTATTGGACTGAAGAGAAGCTACTGTTCTTGTCAGTTTCCTAAGCAGAGTTGAACTAGATATGGCCCGTGTGTGTAGGAAGCACAGTTCTTTTGTTCTGAGCAAGCTCACTGTTCGGACCCCATAGGAAACACAGTCGAGTAGAAGAGTGCTCTTTTCTCAAAAGTAGAGTGTGTTTCTTGTAAGGCGAGCTAGCGTTTGTTTCCCAGGCCTAAATGGAGTTGAATCACATGCAGTTTTTGTTCCTACGAGCAAGAGTTGTTTTCTGGTAATAAAGTCACTGTTGCGCTCCCATTGCCATACACAGTGTAAATAGCACTCGCATCTGTTACCAGCAAGTACAGTGTATTGGACTGAAGCGGAGCTACTGTTCTTGTCAGTTTCCTAAGCAGAGTTGAACTAATTATGGCCCCTGTGTGTAGGAAGCACAGTTCTTTTGTTCTGAGCAAGCTCACTGTTCGGACCCCATAGGATACACAGTAGAGTAGAAGAGTGCTCTTTTCTCAAAAGCAGAGTGTGTTTCTTGTAAGGCGAGCTAGCATTTGTTTCCCAGTCCTAAACGGAGTTGAATCACATGCTGTTTTTGGTCCTACGAGCAAGTATTGTTTTCTGGTAATGAAAGTCACTATTGCGCTCCCATTTCCATACTCAGTGCAAATTGCACTCGAGTCTGTTCCCCGCAAGTACAGTGTATTGGACTGAAGCGGACTACTGTTCTTTTCAGTTTCCTAATCAGAATTGAACTAGATATGGCAGTATTTGTAGGAAGCACAGTTCTTTTGTTCTGAGCAAGCTCACTCTTCTGGCCCTATAAGAAACACAGTACAGTAGAAGAGTGCTCTTTTCTCAAAAGCAGAGTGTGTTTCTTGTAAGGCGAGCTAGCGTTTGTTTCCCAGTCCTAAATGGAGTTGAATCACATGCAGTTTTTGGTCCTACAAGGAAGAGGTGTTTTATGGTAAGGAAAGTCGCTATTGCGCTCCCATTTCCATACACAGTGCAAATAGCACTCACGTCTGTTCCCAGTAAGTACAGTGTATTGGACTGAAGCGGAGCTACTGTTCTTGTCAGTTTCCTAAGCAGATTTTAACTAGATATGGCCCGTGTGTGTAGGAAGCCCAGTTCTTTTGTTCTGAGCAAGCTCACTGTTCAGACCCCATAGGATACACAGTCGAGTAGAAGAGTGCTCTTTTCTCAAAAGCAGAGTGTATTTCTTTTAAGGCGAGCTAGTGTTTGTTTCCCAGTCAGAAATGGAGTTGAATCCCATGCAGTTTCTGGTCCTACCAGCAAGAGGTGTTTTCTGGTAAGGAAAGTCACTATTGCGCTCCCATTTCCATACACAGTGCAAATAGCACTCGCGTCTGTTCCCAGCAAGTACAGTGTATTGGACTGAAGCGGAGCTACTGTTCTTGTCAGTTTCCTAAGCAGAGATGAACTAGATACGGCCCGCGTGTGTAAGAAGCACATTTCTTTTGTTCTGAGCAAGCTCACTGTTCAGACCCCCTAGGAAATACAGTAGAGTAGAAGAATGCTCTTTTCTCAAAAGCAGAGGGTGTTTCTTGTAAGGCAAGCTAGCATTTGTTTCCCAGTCCTAAATGGAGTTGAATCACATGCAGTTTTTGGTCCTCCGACCAAGAGTTGTTTTCTGGTAAGGAAAGTCACTTTTGTGCTCCCATTTCCATACACAGTGCAAATAGCACTCGCGTCTGTTCCCAGCATTTACAGTGTATTGGACTGAAGCGGAGCTACTGTTCTTGTCAGTTTCCTAAGCAGAGTTGAACTAGATATGGCCCCTGTGTGTAGGAAGCACAGTTCTTTTGTTCTGAGCAAGCTCACTGTTCGGACCCCATAGGAAACACAGTAGAGTAGAAGAGTGCTCTTTTCTCAAAAGCAGAGTGTGTTTCTTGTAAGGCGAGCTAGCGTTTGTTTCCAGTCCTAAATGGAGTTGAATCACATCCAGTTTTTGGTCCTACGAGCAAGAGTTGTTTTCTGGTAATAAAGTCACTATTGCGCTCCCATTTCCATACACAGTGCAAATAGCACTCGCGTTTGTTCCCAGCAAGTACAGTGTATTGGACTGAAGCGTAGCTACTGTTCTTGTCAGTTTCCTAAGCAGAGTTGAACTAGATATGGCCCCTGTGTGTAGGAAGCACAGTTCTTTTGTTCTGAGCAAGCTCACTATTCGGACCCCATAGGAAACACAGTAGTGTAGACGAGGGCTCTTTTCTCAAAAGCAGAGTGTGTTTCTTGTAAGGCGAGCTAGCATTTGTTTCCCGTCCTAAATGGAGCTGAATCACATGCAGTTTCTGGTCCTACGAGCAAGAGTTGTTTTCTGGTAAGGAAAGTCACTATTGCGCTCCCATTGCCATACACAGTGCAAATAGCACGCGCGTCTGTTCCCAGCAAGTACAGTGTATTGGACTGAAGCAGAGCTACTGTTCTTCTCAGTTTCCTAAGCAGAGTTGAACTAGATATGGCCCGTGTGTGTAGGAAGCACAGTTCTTTTGTTCTGAGCAAGCTCAATGTTCGGACCCCATAGGAAACACAGTAGAGTAGAAGTCTGCTCTTTTCTCAAAAGCAGAGTGTGTTTCTTGTAAGTCGAGCTAGCGTTTGTTTCCAATCCTAAATGGAGTTGAATCACATGCAGTTTTTGTTCCTACGAGCAAGAGTTGTTTTCTGGCAATAAAGTCACTGTTGCGCTCCAATTGCCATACACAGTGTAAATAGCACTCGCATCTGTTCCCAGCAAGTACAGTGTATTGGACTGAAGCGGAGCTACTGTTCTTGTCAGTTTTCTAAGCAGAGTTGAACTAGATATGGCCCGTGTGTGTAGGAAGCCCAGTTCTTTTGTTCTGAGCAAGCTCACTGTTCAGACCCCATAGGATACACAGTCGAGTAGAAGAGTGCTCTTTTCTCAAAAGCAGAGTGTGTTTCTTGTTAGGTGAGCTAGCGTTTGTTTCCCAGTCCTAAATGGAGTTGAATCACATGCAGATTCTTGTCCGACCAGCAAGAGTTGCTTTCTGGTAAGAAGAGTCACTATTGCGATCCCATTGTCATACACAGGGCAAATAGCCCTTGCGTCTGTTCCCAGCAAGTACAGTGTATTGGACTGAAGCGGAGCTACTGTTCTTGTCAGTTTCCTAAGCAGATTTGAACTAGATATGGCCCGTGTGTGTAGGAAGCTCAGTTCTTTTGTTCTGAGTAAGCTCACTTTTCGAACTCCTTAGGAAACACAGTAGAGTAGAAGAGTGCTCTTTTCTCAAAAGCAGAGTGTGTTTCTTGTAAGGCAAGCTAGTGTTTGTTTCCCAGTCAGAAATGGAGTTGAATCCCATGCAGTTTCTGGTCCTACGAGCAAGAGGTGTTTTCTGGTAAGGAAAGTCACTATTGCGCTCCAATTTCCATACACAGTGCAAATAGCACTCGCGTCTGTTCCCAGCAAGTACAGTGTATTGGACTGAAGCAGAGCTACTGTTCTTGTCAGTTTCCTAAGCAGAGTTGAACTACATATGGTCCGTGTGTGTAGGAAGCACAGTTCTTTTGTTCTGAGCAAGCTCACTGTTCGGACCCCATAGGAAACACAGTAGTGTAGACGAGGGCTCTTTTCTCAAAAGCAGAGTGTGTTTCTTGTAAGGCGAGCTGGCATTTGTTTCCCGTCCTAAATGGAGCTGAATCACATGCAGTTTCTGGTCCTACAAGCAAGAGTTGTTTTCTGGTAAGGAAAGTCACTATTGAGCTCCCATTGCCATACACAGTGCAAATAGCATGCGCGTCTGTTCCCAGCAAGTACAGTGTATTGGAATGAAGAGGAGCTACTGTTCTTGTCAGTTTCCTAAGCAGAGTTGAACTAGATATGGCCCTTGTGTGTAGGAAGCACAGTTCTTTTGTTCTGAGCAAGCTCAATGTTCGGAAACCATAGGAAACACAGTAGAGTAGAAGACTGCTCTTTTCTCAAAAGCAGAGTGTGTTTCTTGTAAGTCGAGCTAGCGTTTGTTTCCAATCCTAAATGGAGTTGAATCACATGCAGTTTTTGTTCCTACGAGCAAGAGTTGTTTTCTGGTAATAAAGTCACTGTTGCTCTCCAATTGCCATACACAGTGTAAATAGCACTCGCATCTGTTCCCAGCAAGTACAGTGTATTGGACTGAAGCGGAGCTACTGTTCTTGTCAGTTTCCTAAGCAGAGTTGAACTAGATATGGCCCCTGTGTGTAGGAAGCACAGTTCTATTGTTCTGAGCAAGCTCACTGTTCGGATCCCATAGGATACACAGTCGAGTAGAAGAGTGCTCTTTTCTCAAAAGCAGAGTGTGTTTCTTGTTAGGTGAGCTAGCGTTTGTTTCCCAGTCCTAAATGGCGTTGAATCACATGCAGATTCTTGTCCGACGAGCAAGAGTTGTTTTCTGGTAAGAAGAGTCACTATTGCGATCCCATTGTCATACACAGGGCAAATAGCCCTTGCGTCTGTTCCCAGCATGTACAGTGTATTGGACTGAACAGGAGCTACTGTTCTTTTCAGTTTCCTAAGCAGAATTGAACTAGATATGGCAGTATTTGTAGGAAGCACAGTTCTTTTGTTCTGAGCAAGCTCACTCTTCTGGCCCTATAAGAAACACAGTACAGTAGAAGAGTGCTCTTTTCTCAAAAGCAGAGTGTGTTTTTTGAAGGCGAGCTAGCGTTTGTTTCCCAGTCCTAAATGGAGTTGAATCACATGCAGTTTTTGGTCCTACGAGCAAGAGTTGTTTTCTGGTAATAAAGTCACTATTGTGCTCCCATTGCAATACACAGTGCAAATAGTACTCGCATCTGTTCCCAGCAAGTACAGTGTATTGGACTGAAGCGGAGCTACTGTTCTTGTCAGTTTCCTAAACAGAGTTGAACTAATTATGGCCCCTGTGTGTAGGAAGCACAGTTCTTTTGTTCTGAGCAAGCTCAATGTTCGGACCCCATAGGATACACAGTCGAGTAGAAGAGTGCTCTTTTCTCAAAAGCAGAGTGTGTTTCTTGTAAGGCGAGCTAGCATTTGTTTCCCAGTCCTAAACGGAGTTGAATCACATGCTGTTTTTGGTCCTACGAGCAAGTATTGTTTTCTGGTAATGAAAGTCACTATTGCGCTCCCATTTTCATACTCAGTGCAAATTGCACTCGAGTCTGTTCCCCGCAAGTACAGTGTTTTGGACTGAAGCGGAGCTACTGTTCTTTTCAGTTTCCTAAGCAGAATTAAACTAGATATGGCAGTATTTGTAGGAAGCACAGTTCTTTTGTTCTGAGCAAGCTCACTCTTCTGGCCCTATAAGAAACACAGTACAGTAGAAGAGTGCTCTTTTCTCAAAAGCAGAGTGTGTTTCTTGTAAGGCGAGCTAGCGTTTGTTTCCCAGTCAGAAATGGAGTTGAATCCCATGCAGTTTCTGGTCCTACCAGCAAGAGGTGTTTTCTGGTAAGGAAAGTCACTATTGCGCTCCCATTTCCATACACAGTGCAAATAGCACTCGCGTCTGTTCCCAGCAAGTACAGTGTATTGGACTGAAGCGGAGCTACTGTTCTTGTCAGTTTCCTAAGCAGAGATGAACTAGATACGGCCCGCGTGTGTAAGAAGCACATTTCTTTTGTTCTGAGCAAGCTCACTGTTCAGACCCCCTAGGAAATACAGTAGAGTAGAAGAATGCTCTTTTCTCAAAAGCAGAGGGTGTTTCTTGTAAGGCAAGCTAGCATTTGTTTCCCAGTCCTAAATGGAGTTGAATCACATGCAGTTTTTGGTCCTCCGACCAAGAGTTGTTTTCTGGTAAGGAAAGTCACTATTGTGCTCCCATTTCCATACACAGTGCAAATAGCACTCGCGTCTGTTCCCAGCATTTACAGTGTATTGGACTGAAGCGGAGCTACTGTTCTTGTCAGTTTCCTAAGCAGAGTTGAACTAGATATGGCCCCTGTGTGTAGGAAGCACAGTTCTTTTGTTCTGAGCAAGCTCACTGTTCGGACCCCATAGGAAACACAGTAGAGTAGAAGACTGCTCTTTTCTCAAAAGCAGAGTGTGTTTCTTGTAAGGCGAGCTAGCGTTTGTTTCCAGTCCTAAATGGAGTTGAATCACATCCAGTTTTTGGTCCTACGAGCAAGAGTTGTTTTCTGGTAATAAAGTCACTATTGCGCTCCCATTTCCATACACAGTGCAAATAGCACTCGCGTTTGTTCCCAGCAAGTACAGTGTATTGGACTGAAGCGTAGCTACTGTTCTTGTCAGTTTCCTAAGCAGAGTTGAACTAGATATGGCCCCTGTGTGTAGGAAGCACAGTTCTTTTGTTCTGAGCAAGCTCACTATTCGGACCCCATAGGAAACACAGTAGTGTAGACGAGGGCTCTTTTCTCAAAAGCAGAGTGTGTTTCTTGTAAGGCGAGCTAGCATTTGTTTCCCGTCCTAAATGGAGCTGAATCACATGCAGTTTCTGGTCCTACGAGCAAGAGTTGTTTTCTGGTAAGGAAAGTCACTATTGCGCTCCCATTGCCATACACAGTGCAAATAGCACGCGCGTCTGTTCCCAGCAAGTACAGTGTATTGGACTGAAGCGGAGCTACTGTTCTTCTCAGTTTCCTAAGCAGAGTTGAACTAGATATGGCCCGTGTGTGTAGGAAGCACAGTTCTTTTGTTCTGAGCAAGCTCAATGTTCGGACCCCATAGGAAACACAGTAGAGTAGAAGTCTGCTCTTTTCTCAAAAGCAGAGTGTGTTTCTTGTATGTCGAGCTAGCGTTTGTTTCCAATCCTAAATGGAGTTGAATCACATGCAGTTTTTGTTCCTACGAGCAAGAGTTGTTTTCTGGCAATAAAGTCACTGTTGCGCTCCAATTGCCATACACAGTGTAAATAGCACTCGCATCTGTTCCCAGCAAGTACAGTGTATTGGACTGAAGCGGAGCTACTGTTCTTGTCAGTTTTCTAAGCAGAGTTGAACTAGATATGGCCCGTGTGTGTAGGAAGCCCAGTTCTTTTGTTCTGAGCAAGCTCACTGTTCAGACCCCATAGGATACACAGTCGAGTAGAAGAGTGCTCTTTTCTCAAAAGCAGAGTGTGTTTCTTGTTAGGTGAGCTAGCGTTTGTTTCCCAGTCCTAAATGGAGTTGAATCACATGCAGATTCTTGTCCGACCAGCAAGAGTTGCTTTCTGGTAAGAAGAGTCACTATTGCGATCCCATTGTCATACACAGGGCAAATAGCCCTTGCGTCTGTTCCCAGCAAGTACAGTGTATTGGACTGAAGCGGAGCTACTGTTCTTGTCAGTTTCCTAAGCAGATTTGAACTAGATATGGCCCGTGTGTGTAGGAAGCACAGTTCTTTTGTTCTGAGTAAGCTCACTGTTCGAACTCCTTAGGAAACACAGTAGAGTAGAAGAGTGCTCTTTTCTCAAAAGCAGAGTGTGTTTCTTGTAAGGCAAGCTAGTGTTTGTTTCCCAGTCAGAAATGGAGTTGAATCCCATGCAGTTTCTGGTCCTACGAGCAAGAGGTGTTTTCTGGTAAGGAAAGTCACTATTGCGCTCCAATTTCCATACACAGTGCAAATAGCACTCGCGTCTGTTCCCAGCAAGTACAGTGTATTGGACTGAAGCGGAGCTACTGTTCTTGTCAGTTTCCTAAGCAGAGTTGAACTAGATATGGCCCCTGTGTGTAGGAAGCACAGTTCTTTTGTTCTGAGCAAGCTCACTGTTCGGACCCCATAGGAAACACAGTAGAGTAGAAGACTGCTCTTTTCTCAAAAGCAGAGTGTGTTTCTTGTAAGGCGAGCTAGCGTTTGTTTCCAGTCCTAAATGGAGTTGAATCACATCCAGTTTTTGGTCCTACGAGCAAGAGTTGTTTTCTGGTAATAAAGTCACTATTGCGCTCCCATTTCCATACACAGTGCAAATAGCACTCGCGTTTGTTCCCAGCAAGTACAGTGTATTGGACTGAAGCGTAGCTACTGTTCTTGTCAGTTTCCTAAGCAGAGTTGAACTAGATATGGCCCCTGTGTGTAGGAAGCACAGTTCTTTTGTTCTGAGCAAGCTCACTATTCGGACCCCATAGGAAACACAGTAGTGTAGACGAGGGCTCTTTTCTCAAAAGCAGAGTGTGTTTCTTGTAAGGCGAGCTAGCATTTGTTTCCCGTCCTAAATGGAGCTGAATCACATGCAGTTTCTGGTCCTACGAGCAAGAGGTGTTTTCTGGTAAGGAAAGTCACTATTGCGCTCCCATTGCCATACACAGTGCAAATAGCACGCGCGTCTGTTCCCAGCAAGTACAGTGTATTGGACTGAAGCGGAGCTACTGTTCTTCTCAGTTTCCTAAGCAGAGTTGAACTAGATATGGCCCGTGTGTGTAGGAAGCACAGTTCTTTTGTTCTGAGCAAGCTCAATGTTCGGACCCCATAGGAAACACAGTAGAGTAGAAGTCTGCTCTTTTCTCAAAAGCAGAGTGTGTTTCTTGTAAGTCGAGCTAGCGTTTGTTTCCAATCCTAAATGGAGTTGAATCACATGCAGTTTTTGTTCCTACGAGCAAGAGTTGTTTTCTGGCAATAAAGTCACTGTTGCGCTCCAATTGCCATACACAGTGTAAATAGCACTCGCATCTGTTCCCAGCAAGTACAGTGTATTGGACTGAAGCAGAGCTACTGTTCTTGTCAGTTTTCTAAGCAGAGTTGAACTAGATATGGCCCGTGTGTGTAGGAAGCCCAGTTCTTTTGTTCTGAGCAAGCTCACTGTTCAGACCCCATAGGATACACAGTCGAGTAGAAGAGTGCTCTTTTCTCAAAAGCAGAGTGTGTTTCTTGTTAGGTGAGCTAGCGTTTGTTTCCCAGTCCTAAATGGAGTTGAATCACATGCAGATTCTTGTCCGACCAGCAAGAGTTGCTTTCTGGTAAGAAGAGTCACTATTGCGATCCCATTGTCATACACAGGGCAAATAGCCCTTGCGTCTGTTCCCAGCAAGTACAGTGTATTGGACTGAAGCGGAGCTACTGTTCTTGTCAGTTTCCTAAGCAGATTTGAACTAGATATGGCCCGTGTGTGTAGGAAGCACAGTTCTTTTGTTCTGAGTAAGCTCACTGTTCGAACTCCTTAGGAAACACAGTAGAGTAGAAGAGTGCTCTTTTCTCAAAAGCAGAGTGTGTTTCTTGTAAGGCAAGCTAGTGTTTGTTTCCCAGTCAGAAATGGAGTTGAATCCCATGCAGTTTCTGGTCCTACGAGCAAGAGGTGTTTTCTGGTAAGGAAAGTCACTATTGCGCTCCAATTTCCATACACAGTGCAAATAGCACTCGCGTCTGTTCCCAGCAAGTACAGTGTATTGGACTGAAGCAGAGCTACTGTTCTTGTCAGTTTCCTAAGCAGAGTTGAACTACATATGGTCCGTGTGTGTAGGAAGCACAGTTCTTTTGTTCTGAGCAAGCTCACTGTTCGGACCCCATAGGAAACACAGTAGTGTAGACGAGGGCTCTTTTCTCAAAAGCAGAGTGTGTTTCTTGTAAGGCGAGCTGGCATTTGTTTCCCGTCCTAAATGGAGCTGAATCACATGCAGTTTCTGGTCCTACGAGCAAGAGTTGTTTTCTGGTAAGGAAAGTCACTATTGCGCTCCCATTGCCATACACAGTGCAAATAGCATGCGCGTCTGTTCCCAGCAAGTACAGTGTATTGGAATGAAGAGGAGCTACTGTTCTTGTCAGTTTCCTAAGCAGAGTTGAACTAGATATGGCCCTTGTGTGTAGGAAGCACAGTTCTTTTGTTCTGAGCAAGCTCAATGTTCGGACACCATAGGAAACACAGTAGAGTAGAAGACTGCTCTTTTCTCAAAAGCAGAGTGTGTTTCTTGTAAGTCGAGCTAGCGTTTGTTTCCAATCCTAAATGGAGTTGAATCACATGCAGTTTTTGTTCCTACGAGCAAGAGTTGTTTTCTGGTAATAAAGTCACTGTTGCTCTCCAATTGCCATACACAGTGTAAATAGCACTCGCATCTGTTCCCAGCAAGTACAGTGTATTGGACTGAAGCGGAGCTACTGTTCTTGTCAGTTTCCTAAGCAGAGTTGAACTAGATATGGCCCCTGTGTGTAGGAAGCACAGTTCTATTGTTCTGAGCAAGCTCACTGTTCGGATCCCATAGGATACACAGTCGAGTAGAAGAGTGCTCTTTTCTCAAAAGCAGAGTGTGTTTCTTGTTAGGTGAGCTAGCGTTTGTTTCCCAGTCCTAAATGGCGTTGAATCACATGCAGATTCTTGTCCGACGAGCAAGAGTTGTTTTCTGGTAAGAAGAGTCACTATTGCGATCCCATTGTCATACACAGGGCAAATAGCCCTTGCGTCTGTTCCCAGCATGTACAGTGTATTGGACTGAACAGGAGCTACTGTTCTTTTCAGTTTCCTAAGCAGAATTGAACTAGATATGGCAGTATTTGTAGGAAGCACAGTTCTTTTGTTCTGAGCAAGCTCACTCTTCTGGCCCTATAAGAAACACAGTACAGTAGAAGAGTGCTTTTTTCTCAAAAGCAGAGTGTGTTTTTTGAAGGCGAGCTAGCGTTTGTTTCCCAGTCCTAAATGGAGTTGAATCACATGCAGTTTTTGGTCCTACGAGCAAGAGTTGTTTTCTAGTAATAAAGTCACTATTGTGCTCCCATTGCAATACACAGTGCAAATAGTACTCGCATCTGTTCCCAGCAAGTACAGTGTATTGGACTGAAGCGGAGCTACTGTTCTTGTCAGTTTCCTAAACAGAGTTGAACTAATTATGGCCCCTGTGTGTAGGAAGCACAGTTCTTTTGTTCTGAGCAAGCTCAATGTTCGGACCCCATAGGATACACAGTCGAGTAGAAGAGTGCTCTTTTCTCAAAAGCAGAGTGTGTTTCTTGTAAGGCGAGCTAGCATTTGTTTCCCAGTCCTAAACGGAGTTGAATCACATGCTGTTTTTGGTCCTACGAGCAAGTATTGTTTTCTGGTAATGAAAGTCACTATTGCGCTCCCATTTTCATACTCAGTGCAAATTGCACTCGAGTCTGTTCCCCGCAAGTACAGTGTTTTGGACTGAAGCGGAGCTACTGTTCTTTTCAGTTTCCTAAGCAGAATTAAACTAGATATGGCAGTATTTGTAGGAAGCACAGTTCTTTTGTTCTGAGCAAGCTCACTCTTCTGGCCCTATAAGAAACACAGTACAGTAGAAGAGTGCTCTTTTCTCAAAAGCAGAGTGTGTTTCTTGTAAGGCGAGCTAGCGTTTGTTTCCCAGTCCTAAATGGAGTTGAATCACATGCAGTTTTTGGTCCTACGAGCAAGAGGTGTTTTCTGGTAAGGAAAGTCACTATTGCGCTCCCATTTCCATACACAGTGCAAATAGCACTCGCGTCTGTTCCCAGCAAGTACAGTGTATTGGACTGAAGCGGAGCTACTGTTCTTGTTAGTTTCCTAAGCAGATTTTAACAAGATATGTCCCGTGTGTGTAGGAAGCCCAGTTCTTTTGTTCTGAGCAAGCTCACTGTTCGAACTCCATAGGAAACACAGTAGAGTAGAAGAGTGCTCTTTTCTCAAAAGCAGAGTGTGTTTGTTTTAAGGCGAGCTAGTGTTTGTTTCCCAGTCAGAAATGGAGTTGAATCCCATGCAGTTTCTGGTCCTACGAGCAAGAGGTGTTTTCTGGTAAGGAAAGTCACTATTGCGCTCCCATTTCCATACACAGTGCAAATAGCGCTCGCGTCTGTTCCCAGCAAGTACAGTGTATTGGACTGAAGCAGAGCTACTGTTCTTGTCAGTTTCCTAAGCAGAGATGAACTAGATACGGCCCGCGTGTGTAAGAAGCACATTTCTTTTGTTCTGAGCAAGCTCACTGTTCAGACCCCCTAGGAAATACAGTAGAGTAGAAGAATGCTCTTTTCTCAAAAGCAGAGGGTGTTTCTTGTAAGGCAAGCTAGCATTGTTTCCCAGTCCTAAATGGAGTTGAATCACATGCAGTTTTTGGTCCTCCGACCAAGAGTTGTTTTCTGGTAAGGAAAGTCACTATTGTGCTCCCATTTCCATACACAGTGCAAATAGCACTTGCGTCTGTTCCCAGCAATTACAGTGTAATGGACTGAAGCGGAGCTAGTGTTCTTGTCAGTTTCCTAAGCAGAGTTGAACTAGATATGGCCCCTGTGTGTAGGAAGCACAGTTCTTTTGTTCTGAGCAAGCTCACTGTTCGGACCCCATAGGAAACACAGTAGAGTAGAAGACTGCTCTTTTCTCAAAAGCAGAGTGTGTTTCTTGTAAGGCGAGCTAGCATTTGTTTCCAGTCCTAAATGGAGTTGAATCACATCCAGTTTTTGGTCCTACGAGCAAGAGTTGTTTTCTGGTAATAAAGTCACTATTGTGCTCCCATTTCCATACACAGTGCAAATAGCACTCGCGTTTGTTCCCAGCAAGTACAGTGTATTGGACTGAAGCGTAGCTACTGTTCTTGTCAGTTTCCTAAGCAGAGTTGAACTAGATATGGCCCCTGTGTGTAGGAAGCACAGTTCTTTTGTTCTGAGCAAGCTCACTATTCGGACCCCATAGGAAACACAGTAGAGTAGATGAGTGCTCTTTTCTCAAAATCAGAGAGTCTTTCTTGTAAGGCGAGCTAGTGTTTCTTTCCCAGTCAGAAATGGAGTTGAATCCCATGCAGTTTCTTGTCCTATGAGTAAGAGTTGTTTTCTGGTAATAAAGTCACTGTTGCGCTCCAATTGCCATACACAGTGTAAATAGCACTCGCATCTGTTCCCAGCAAGTACAGTGTATTGGACTGAAGCGGAGCTACTGTTCTTGTCAGTTTCCTAAGCAGAGTTGAACTAGATATGGCCCCTGTGTGTAGGAAGCACAGTTCTATTGTACTGAGCAAGCTCACTGTTCGGATCCCATAGGATACACAGTCGAGTAGAAGAGTGCTCTTTTCTCAAAAGCAGAGTGTGTTTCCTGTTAGGCGAGCTAGCGTTTGTTTCCCAGTCCTAAATGGAGTTGAATCACATGCAGTTTCTTGTCCTAGGAGCAAGAGTTGTTTTCTGGTAATAAGAGTCACTATTGCGCTCCCATTGTCATACAAAGGGCAAATAGCACTGGCGTCTGTTCCCAGCATGTACAGTGTATTGGACTGAACAGGAGATACTGTTCTTTTCAGTTTCCTAAGCAGAATTGAACTATATATGGCAGTATTTGTATGAAGCACAGTTCTTTTGTTCTGAGCAAGCTCACTGTTCTGGCCCTATAGGACACAGTAGAGTAGAAGAGTGCTCTTTTCTCAAAAGCAGAGTGTGTTTCTTGTTCGGCGAGCTAGCGTTTGTTTCCCAGTCCTAAATGGAGTTGAATCACATGCAGTTTTTGGTCCTATGACCAAGAGTTGTTTTCTGGTAAGGAAAGTCACTATTGCACTCCCATTGTCATACACAGGGCAAATAGCTCTGGCATCTGTTCACAGCATGTACAGTGTATTGGACTGAACAGGAGCTACTGTTCTTTTCAGTTTCCTAAGCAGAATTGAACTAGATATGGCAGTATTTGTAGGAAGCACAGTTCTTTTGTTCTGAGCAAGCTCATTCTTCTGGCCCTATAGTAAACACAGTAGAGTAGAAGAGTGCTCTTTTCTCAAAAGCAGAGTGTGTTTCTTGTAAGGCGAGCTAGTGTTTGTTTCCCAGTCCTAAATGGAGTTGAATCACATGCAGTTTTTGGTCCTACGAGCAAGAGTTGTTTTCTGGTAATAAAGTCACTATTGCGCTCCCATTGCCATACACAGTGCAAATAGCACTCGCATCTGTTCCCAGCAAGTACAGTGTATTGGACTGAAGCGGAGCTACTGTTCTTGTCAGTTTCCTAAGCAGACTTGAACTAGATATGGCCCCTGTGTTTAGGAAGCACAGTTCTTTTGTTCTGAGCAAGCTCACTGTTCGGACCCCATAGGAAACACAGTAGAGTAGAAGAGTGCTCTTTTCTCAAAAGCAGAGTGTGTTTCTTGTAAGGTGAGCTAGCGTTTGTTTCCCAATCCTAAATGAAGATGAATCACATGCAGTTTCTGGTCCTACGAGCAAGAGTTGTTTTCTGGTAAGAAGAGTCACTATTGCGCTCCCATAGTGATACATAGGGCAAATAGCACTGGCGTCTGTTCCCAGCACGTACAGTGTATTGGACTGAAGAGGATCTACTGTTCTTGTCAGTTTCCTAAGCAGACTTGAACTAGATATGGCCCGTGTGTATAGGAAGCACAGTTCTATTGTTCTGAGAATGCTCACTGTTCTGGCCCTATGGGAAACACAGTAGAGTAGAAGAGTGCTCTTTTCTAAAAAGCAGAGTGTGTTTCTTGTAAGGCGAGCTAGCGTTTGTTTCCCAGTCCTAAATGGAGTTGAATCACATGCAGTTTCTGGACCTATGAGCATGAATTGTTTTCTGGTAAGAAGAGTCACTATTGCGCTCCCATTGTCATACACAGGGTAATTAGCACTGGCGTCTGTTCCCAGCATGTAGAGTGTATTTGACTGAAGAGGATCTACTGTTCTTGTCAGTTTCCTAAGTAGAATTGAACTAGATATGGCCGTGTGCGTAGGAAGCACAGTTCTTTTGTTCTGAGCAAGCTCACTGTTCTGGCCCTATAAGAAACAAAGTAGAGTAGAAGAGTGATGGTTTCGAAAAAGCAGAGTATCTCTCTTATAAGACGAGCTAGTGTTTGTTTCCCAGTCCTAAATGGAGTTGAATCACATGCAGTTTCTGGTCCTAGGAGCAAGAGTTGTTTTCTGGTAAGGAAAGTCACTATTGCGATCCCATTGCCATACACAGTGCAAATAGCACTCGCGTCTGCTCCCAGCAAGTGCAGTGTATTGGACTGAAGAAGAGCTACTGTTCTTGTCAGTTTCCTAAGCAGAGTTGAACTAGATATGGCCCGTGTGTGTAGGAAGCACAGTTCTTTTGTTCTGAGATTGCTCACTATTCTGGCCTTATAGGAAAGACATTAGAGTAGAAGAGTGCTCCTTTCTCAAAAGCAGAGTGTGTTTCTTGTAAGTCAAGCTAGCGTTTGTTTCCCAGTCCTAAATGGAGTTGAATCACATGCAGTTTCTGGTCCTACGAGCAAGAGTTGTTTTCTGGTAAGAAGAGTCACTCTTGCGCTCCCATTTTCATAAACGGGGCAAATAGCACTGACATCTGTGTACAGATGTATTGGACTGAAGAGGAGCTACTGTTCATGTCAGTTTCCTAAGCAGAGGTGAACTAGATATGGCCCGTGGGTGTAGGAAGCACAGTTCTTTTGTTCTGAGAATGCTCACTTTTCGGGCACCATAGGAAACACAGTAGAGTAGAAGAGTGCTCTTTTCTCAAAAGCAGAGTGTGTTTCTTGTAAGGCGAGCTAGGGTTTGTTTCCCAGTACTAAATGGAGTTGAATCACATGCAGTTTCTTGTCCTACGAGCAAGAGTTGTTTTCTGGTAAGAAGAGTCACTATTGCGCTCCCATTGTGATACTAGCGCAAATAGGACTGGCGTCTGTTCCCAGCATGTACAGTGTATTGGACTGAAGAGGATCTACTGTTCTTGTCAGTTTCCTAAGCAGAGTTGAACTAGATATGGCCCATGTGTGTAGGAAGCACAGTTCTTTTGTTCTGAGCAAGCTCACTGTTCGGACCCCATCGGAAACAAAGTAGAGTAGAAGAGTGCTCTTTTCTCAAAATCAGAGTGTCTTTCTTGTAAGGCGAGCTAGCGTTTGTTTCCCAGTCAAAAATGGAGTTGAATCCCATGCAGTTTCTGGTCCTATGAGCAAGAGTTGTTTTCTGATAAGAAGAGTCACTATTGTGCTCCTATTGCCATACACTGTGCAAATAGCACTCGCGTCTGTTCCCAGCTAGTACAGTGTATTGGACTGAAGAGGAGCTACCGTTCTTGTCAGTTTCCTAAGCAGAGTTGAACTAGATATGGCCCGTGTGTTTAGGAAGCACAGTTCTTTTGTTCTGAGATTGCTCACTATTCTGGCCTTATAGGAAAGACATTAGAGTAGAAGAGTGCACCTTTTTCAAAAGCAGAGTGTGTTTCTTGTAAGTCAAGCTAGCGTTTGTTTCCCAGTCCTAAATGGAGTTGAGTCACATCCAGTGTTTGGTCCTATGAGCAAGAGTTGTTTTCTGGTAAGAAGAGTCACTATTGCGCTCCCATTGTCATAAACGGGGCAAATAGCACTGGCATCTGTGTATAGATGTATTGGACTGAAGAGGATCTGCTGTTCTTGTCAGTTTCCTAAGCAGAATTGAACTAGATATGGCCGTATTTGTAGGAAGCACAGTTCTTTGTTCTGAGCAAACTCACTTTTCTGGCCATATAGGAAACACAGTAGAGTAGAAGAGGGCTCTTTTCTCAAAAGCAGAGTGTGTTTCCTGTATGGTGAACTAGCGTTTGTTTCCCATTCCTAAATGGAGTTTAATTACATCCAGTTTTTGGTCCTATGAGCAAGAGTTGTTTTGTGGTAAGGAAAGTCACTATTGTTCTCCCATTGCCGTACACAGTGCAAATAGCACTCGCGTCTGTTCCCAGCAAGCACAGTGTATTGGATTGAAAAGGAGCTACTGTTCTTGCCAGTTTCCTAAGCAGAGTTGAACTAGATATGGCCCGTGTGTGGAGGAAGCACAGTTCTGTTGTTCTGAGCAAGCTCACTGTTCGGTCCCCATAGGATACACAGTAGAGTAGAAGAGTGCTCTTTTCTCAAAAGCAGAGTGTGTTTCTTGTAAGGCGAGCTAGCATTTGTTTCCCAGTCCTAAATCGAGTTGAATCACATGCAGTTTCTTGTCCTACGAGCCAGAGTTGTTTTCTGGTAAGAAGAGTCACTATTGCGCTCCCATTGTCATACACAGGGAAATAGCACTGGCGTCTGTTCCCAGCATGTAGAGTGTACTGGACTGAAGAGGATCTGCTGTTCTTGTCAGTTTCCTAAGCAGAATTGAACTAGATATGGCCGTATTTGTAGAAAGCACAGTTCTTTTCTTCTGAGCAAACTCACTGTTCTAGCCCTATAGGAAACACAGTCGAGTAGAAGACTGCTCTTTTCTCAAAATCAGAGTGTCTTTCTTGAAAGGCGAGCTAGCGTTTGTTTCCCAGTCCTAAATGGAGTTGAATCACATGCAGTTTTTTATTCTACGAGCAAGAGTTGTTTTCTGGTAAGGAAAGTTTGTATTGTGCTCCAATTTCCATAAACAGTGCAAATAGCACTCGCTTCTGTTCCCAGCAAGTACAGTGTATTGGACTGAAGCGGAGCTACTGTTCTTGTCAGTTTCCTAAGCAGAGTTGAACTAGATATGGCCCCTGTGTGTAGGAAGCGCAGTTCTTTGGTTCTGAGAATGCTCACTGTTCTGGCCCTATGGGAAACACAGTAGAGTAGAAGAGTGCTCTTTTCTCAAAAGCAGAGTGTGTTTCTTGTAAGGCGAGCTAGCATTTGTTTCCCAATCCTAAATGGATTTGAATCACATGCAGTTTCTGGTCCTACGAGCAAGAGTTGTTTTCTGGTAAGAAGAGTCACTATTGCGCTCCCATTGTGATACTAGGGCAAATAGCACTGGCGTCTGTTCCCAGCATGTACAGTGTATTGGACTGAAGAGGAGCTACTGTTCATGTCAGTTTCCTAAGCAGAGTTGAACTAGATATGGCCGTGAGTTTAGGATGCACAGTTCTTTTGTTCTGAGCAAGCTCACTGTTCTGGCCCTATAGGAAACAAAGTAGAGTAGAAGAGTGATGTTTTCGAAAAAGCAGAGTGTGTTTCTTTTTTTCTTTTCTTTTTTTTTTTTTTTTGGTTTTTCGAGACAGGGTTACTCTGTGTAGTTTTGCGCCTTTCCTGGAACTCACTTTGGAGACCAGGCTGGCCTCGAACTCACAGAGATCCACCTGCCTCTGCCTCCCAAGTGCTGGGACTAAAGGCATGCGCCACCACTGCCTGGCAGAGTATGTTTCTTGTAAGGCAAGCTAGCGTTTGTTTCCCAGTCCTGAATGGAGTTGAATCACATGCAGTTTCTTGTCCTACGAGCAAGAGTAGTTTTCTGTTAAGAAAAGTCCCTATTGCGCTCCCATTATCATACACAGGGCAAATAGCACTGTCGTCGTTTCCCAGCATGTACAGTGTATTGGACTGAAGAGGATCTACTGTTCTTGTCAGTTTCCTAAGCAGAATTGAACTAGATAAGGCGTTATTTGTAGGAAGCACAGTTCTTTTGTTCTGAGCAAACTCACTGTTCTGGCCCTATAGGAAACAAAGTAGAGTAGAAGAGTCATCTTTTCTCAAAAGCAGAGTGTGTTTCTTGTAAGGCGAGCTAGCGTTTGTTTCCCAGTCCTAAATGGAGTTGAATCACATGCAGTTTTTGGTCCTACGAGCAAGAGTTGTTTTCTGGTAAGGAAAGTCACTATTGCGCTCCCTTTCACATACACAGTGCAAATATCATCACGTCTGTTCCCAGCAAGTAGAGTGAATTGGACTGAAGAGGAAAAACTGTTCCTGTCAGTTTCCTAAGCAGAGTTGTACTAGATATGGCCCGTGTTTGTAGGAAGCACAGTTCTTTTGTTCTGAGCAAGCTCACTGTTCGGACCCCATAGGAAACACAGTAGAGTAGAAGAATGCTCTTTTCTCAAAAGCAGAGTGTGTTTCTTGTAAGTCGAGCTAGCATTTGTTTCCCAGTCCTAAATTGAGTTGAATCACATGAAGTTTCTTGTACTATGAGCAAGAGTTGTTTTCTGGTAAGGAAAGTCACTATTGCGCTCCCATTGCCATACACAGTGCAAATATCATTCGCGTCTGTTCCCAGCAAGTACAGTGTATTGGACTAAAGCGGAGCTACTGTTCTTGTCAGTTTCCTAAGCAGAGTTGAACTAGATATGGCCCATGTGTGTAGGAAGCACAGTTCTTTTGTTCTGAGAATGCTCACTGTTCTGGCCTTATAGGAAAGACATTAGAGTAGAAGAGTGCTCTTTTCTCAAAAGCAGAGTGTGTTTCTTGTAAGGCAAGCTAGCGTTTGTTTCCCAGTCCTAAATGGAGTTGAATCACATGCAGTTTCTGGTCCTACGAGCAAGAGTTGTTTTCTGGTAAGAAGAGTCACTATTGAGCTCCCATTGTCATAAACAGGGCAAATAGCAATGGCATCTATTCCCAGCAAGTACAGTGTATTCGACTGAAGAGGATCTACTGTTCTTGTCAGTTTCCTAAGCATAATTGAACTAGATATGGCCCGTGTGTGTAGGAAGCACAGTTCTTTTGTTCTGAGCAAGCTAACTGTTTTGGCCCTATAGGAAACACAGTAGAGTAGAAGAGTGATCATTTCTCAAAAACAGAGTGTGTTTCTTGTAAGGCGAGCTAGCGTTTGTTTCCCAGTCCTAAATCTAGTTGAATCACATGCAGTTTTTGGTCCTACGAGCAAGAGTTGTTTACTGGTAAGGAAAGTCACTATTGTGCTCCCATTGGCATACACAGTGCAAATAGCACTCGCGTCTGTTCCCAGCAAGTACAGTGTATTGGACTGAAGCAGAGCTACTGTTCTTGTCAGTTTCCTTAGCAGAGTTGAACTAGATATGGCCCGTGTTTGTAGGAAGCACAGTTCTTTTGTTCTGAGCAAGCTCACTGTTCGGACCCTATAGGAAACACAGTAGAGTAGACGACTGCTCTTTTCTCAAAAGCAGAGTGTGTTTCTTGTAAGGCGAGCTAGTGTTTGTTTCCCAGTCCTAAATGGAGTGGAATCACATGCAGTTTCTTGTCCGATGAGCAAGAGTTGTTTTCTGGTAAGAAGAGTCACTATTGCGCTCCCGTTGTCATACACAGGGCAAATAGCACTGGCGTCTGTTCCCAGCATGTACAGTGTATTGGACTGAAGAGGACCTACTGTTCTTGTCAGTTTCCTAAGCAGAATTGAACTAGATAAGGCAGTATTTGCAGGAAGCACAGTTCTTTTTTTCTGAGCAAACTCACTGTTCTGGCCCTATAGGAAACACAGTAGAGTAGAAGAGTGCTCTTTTCTCAAAAGCAGAGTGTGTTTGTTGTAAGGCGAGCTAGCGTTTGTTTCCCAGTCCTAAATGGAGTTGAATCACATGCAGTTTCTTGTGCTACGAGCAAGAGTTGTTTTCTGGTAAGGAAAGTCACTATTGCGCTCCCATTGCCATACACAGTGCAAATATCATTCGCGTCTGTTCCCAGCAAGTACAGTGTATTGGACTAAAGCGGAGCTACTGTTCTTGTCAGTTTCCTAA
The DNA here is from genome assembly GCF_949786415.1 of Peromyscus eremicus. Taxonomy (NCBI): domain Eukaryota; kingdom Metazoa; phylum Chordata; class Mammalia; order Rodentia; family Cricetidae; genus Peromyscus; species Peromyscus eremicus. Next base: position 60,107 of record NW_026735568.1, on the reverse strand, counting down.
GCAGAGTTGAACTAGATATGGCCCATGTGTGTAGGAAGCACAGTTCTTTTGTTCTGAGAATGCTCACTGTTCTGGCCTTATAGGAAAGACATTAGAGTAGAAGAGTGCTCTTTTCTCAAAAGCAGAGTGTGTTTCTTGTAAGGCGAGCTAGAGTTTGTTTCCCAGTCCTAAATGGAGTTGAATCACATGCAGTTTCTGGTCCTACGAGCAAGAGTAGTTTTCTGGTAAGAAGAGTCACTATTGTGCTCCCATTTTTATACACAAGGCAAATAGCACCTGCGTCTAATCCCAGCAAGTAGAGTGTATTGGACTGAAGAGGATCTACCTTTCTTGTCAGTTTCCTAAGCAGAGTTGAAATAGATATGGCCCGTGTGTGTAGGAAGCACAGTTCTTTTGTTCTGAGCAAGCTCACTGTTCGGACCCCATAGAAAACATAGTAGAGTAGAAGAGTGCTCTTTTCTCAAAAGCAGAGTGTGTTTCCTGTAAGGCAAGCTAGCGTTTGTTTCCCAGTCCTAAATGGAGTTGAATCACATCCTGTTTTTGGTCCTATGAGCAAGAGTTGTTTTCTGGTAAGGAAAGTTGCTATTGCACTCCCATTGCCATACACAGTGCAAATAGCACTCACGTCTGTTCCAAGCAAGTACAGTGTATTGGACTGAAGAGGAGCTACTGTTCTTGTCAGTTTCCTAAGTAAAGTTGAACTAGATATGGCCCGTGTGTGTAGGAAGCACAGTTCTTTTGTTCTGAGCATGCTCACTGTTTGGATCCCACAGGATACACAGTAGAGTAGAAGAGTGCTCTTTTCTCAAAGGCAGAGTGTCTTTCTTGTAAGGCGAGCTAGCGTTTGTTTCCCAGTCCTAAATGGAGTTGAATCACATGCAGTTTCTTGTCCTACGAGCAAGAGATGTTTTCTGGTAAGAAGAGTCACTATTGCGCTCCCATTGTCATACACAGGGCAAATAGCACTGGCGTCTGTTCCCAGCATGTACACTGTATTGGACTGAAGAGGATCTACTGTTCTTGTCAGTTTCCTAAGCAGAATTGAACTAGATATGGCCGTGTGTGTAGGAAGCACAGTTCTTTTGTTCTGAGTAAGCTCACTGTTCTGGCCCTATAGGAAACAAAGTAGAGTAGATGAGTGATGTTTTCGAAAAAGCAGAGTGTGTTTCTTGTAAGGCGAGCTAGTGTTTGTTTCCCAGTCCTAAATGGAGTTGAATTACGTCCAGTTTTTGGTCCTACGAGCAAGAGTTGTTTTCTGGTAAGGAAAGTCACTATTGCGCTCCCATTGCCATGCAAAGTGCAAATAGCACTCGCGTCTGTTCCCAGCAAGTACAGTGTATTGGACTGAAGAGGAGCTACTGTTCTTGTCAGTTTCCAAAGCAGAGTTGAACTAGATATGGCCCCTGTGTGTAGGAAGCACAGTTCTTTTGATCTGAGCAAGCTCACTCTTCGGTCCCCATAGGAAACACAGTAGAGTAGAAGAGTGCTCTTCTCAAAAGCACAGTGTGTTTCTTGTAAGGCGAGCTAGCGTTTGTTTCCCAGTCCTAAATGGAGTTGAATCACATGCAGTTTCTTGTCCTACGAGCAAGAGTTGTTTTCTGGTAAGAAGAGTCACTATTGCGCTCCCATTGTCATACACAGGGCAAATAGCACTGGCGTATGTTCCCAGCAAGTACAGTGTATTGGACTGAAGAGGATCTACTGTTCTTGTCAGTTTCCTAAGCAGAATTGAACTAGATATGGCCGTATTTGTAGGAAGCACAGTTGTTGTTCTGAGCAAAGTCACTGTTCTGGCCCTATAGGAAACACAGTCGAGTAGAACAGTGCTCTTTTCTCAAAAGCAGAGTGTGTTTCTTGTAAGGCGAGCTAGCGTTTGTTTCCCAGTCCTAAATGGAGTTGAATCACATGCTGTTTCTTGTCCTACGAGCAAGAGTTGTTTTCTGGTAAGGAAAGTCACTATTGTGCTCCCATTGCCATACACAGTGCAAATAGCACTCGCGTCTGTTCCCAGCAAGTACAGTGAATTGGACTGAAGCAGAGCTAACGTTCTTGTCAGTTTCCTAAGCAGAGTTGAACTAGATATGGCCCCTGTTTGTAGGAAGCACAGTTCTTTTATTCTGAGCAAGCTCACTGTTTAGACACCATAGGAAACACAGTCGAGTAGAAGAATGCTCTTTTCTCAAAAGCAGAGTGTGTTTCTTGTAAGGGGAGCTAGCGTTTGTTACCCAGTCCTAAATGGAGTTGAATCCCATGCAGTTTCTTGTCCTACGAGCAAGAGTTGTTTTCTGGTAAGAAGAGTCACTATTGTGCTCCCATTTTCATACACAGGGCAAATAGCACTGGCGTCTGTTCACAGCATGTACAGTGTACTGGACTGAAGATGATCTACTGTTCTTGTCAGTTTCTTAAGCAGAATTGAACTAGATATGGCCGTGTGTGTAGGGAGCACAGTTCTTTTGTTCTGAGCACGGTCACTGTTCTGGCCCTATAGGAAACACAGTAGAGTAGAAGAGTGCTCTTTTCTCAAAAGCAGAGTGTGTTTCTTGTAAGGCGAGCTAGCGTTTGTTTCCCAGTCCTAAATGGAGTTGAATCCCATGCAGTTTCTTGTCCTACGAGCAAGAGTTGTTTTCTGGTAAGGAAAGTCACTATTGCGCTCCCATTGTCATAGACAGGGCAAATAGCACTGGTGTCTGTTCACAGCATGTACAGTGTATTGGACTGAAGAGGATCTACTGTTCTTGTCAGTTTCCTAAGCAGAATTGAACTAGATATGGCCGTTTGTGTAGGAAGCACAGTTATTTTTTTCTGAGCAAGCTCACTGTTCTGGCCCTATAGCAAACACATTAGAGTAGATGATTGCTCTTTTCTCAAATGCAGAGTGTGTTTATTGTAAGGCAAGCTAGCGTTTGTTTCGCAGTCCTAAATGGAGTTGAATAACATGCAGTTGTTGGTCCTACGAGCAAGAGTTTTTTTCTGGTAAGGAAAGTAACTTTTGCTTTCCCATTGCCATACACAGTGCAAATAGCACTCGCGTCTGTTCCCAGCAAGTACAGTGTATTGGACTGAAGAGGATATACTGTTCTTGTCAGTTTGCTAAGCAGAATTGAACTAGATATGGCTGTATTTGTAGGAAGCACAGTTCTTTTGTTCTGAGCAAACTCACTCTTCTGGCCCTTTAGGAAACACAGTAGAGTAGAAGAGTGCTCTTTTCTCAAAAGCAGAGTGTGTTTCTTGTAAGTTGAGCTAGCGTTTGTTTCCAAGTCCTAAATGGAGTTGAATCACATGCAGTTTCTGGTCCTACCAGCAAGAGTTGTTTTCTGGTAAGAAGAGTCACTATTGTGCTCCCATTGTCATACGCAAGGCAAATAGCACTGGCGTCTAATCCCAGCAAGTACAGTGTATTGGACTGAAGAGGATCTACCTTTCTTGTCAGTTTCCTAAGCAGAGTTGAACTATATATGGCCCGTGTAGGTAGGAAGCACATTTCTTTTGTTCTGAGCAAGGTCACTGTTCGGACCCCATAGGAAACACAGTAGAGTAGAAGAGTGCTCTTTTCTCAAAAGCAGAGTGTGTTTCTTGTATGGCAAGCTAGCGTTTGTTTCCCAGTCCTAAATGGAGTAGAATCACGTCCTGTTTTTGGTCCTATGAGCAAGAGTTTTTTTCTGGTAAGGAAAGTCACTATTGCACTCCCATTGCCATACACAGTGCAAATAGCACTCATGTCTGTTCCAAGCAAGTACAGTGTATGGACTGAAGAGGAGCTACTGTTCTTGTAATTTTCCTAAGTAGAGTTGAACTAGACATGGCCCGTTTGTGTAGGAAGCATAGTTCTTTTGTTCTGAGCAAGCTCACTGTTCACATCCCATAGGATACACAGTAGAGTAGAAGAGTGCTCTTTTCTCAAAAGCAGAGTGTGTTTCTTATAAGGCGAACTAGCGTTTGTTTCCCAGTCCTAAATGGAGTTGAATCCCATGCAGTTTCTTGTCCTACGAGCAAGAGTTGTTTTCTGGTAAGAAGAGTCACTATTGCGCTCCCATTGTCATATACAGGGCAAATTGCACTGGCGTCTGTTCACAGCATGTACAGTGTATTGGACTCAAGAGGATCTGCTGTTATTGTCAGTTTCCTAAGCAGAATTGAACTAGATATGGCCGTGTGTGTAGGAAGCACAGTTCTTTTTTTCTGAGCAAGCTCAATGTTCTAACCCTTTAGGAAACACAATAGAAAAGAAGAGTGCTCTTGTCTCAAAAGCAGAGTGTGTTTCTTGTAAGGCAAGCTAGCGTTTGTTTCCCAGTCCTAAATGTAGTTGAATCACATGCAGTTTTTTGTCCTATGAGCAAGAGTTTTTTTCTGGTAAGGAAAGTAACTATTGCTCTCCCACCGCCATACACAGAGCAAATAGCACTGGCATGTGTTCCCAGCAAGTACAGTGTATTGGACTGAAGAGGAGCTACCGTTCTTGTCAGTTTCCTAAGCAGAGTTGAACTAGATATGGCCGTGTGTGTAGGAAGCACAGTTCTTTTGTTCTGAGCAAGCTCACTCTTCGGACCCCATAGGAAACACAGTAAAGTAGAAGAGTCCTGTTTTTTCAAAAGCAGAGTGTGTTTCTTGTAAGGAGAGCTAGCATTTGTTTCCCAATCAGAAATGGAGTTGAATCCCATGCAGTTTCTGGTCCTATGAGCAAGAGTTGTTTTCTGAAAAGAAGAGTCACTATTGAGCTCCTATTGCCATACACAGTGCAAATAGCACTCGCGTCTGTACCCAGCAAGTACAGTGTATTGGACTGAAGAGGAGCTACAGTTCTTGTCAGTTTCATAAGCAGAGTTGAACTAGATATGGCCCGTGTGTGTAGGAAGCACAGTTCTTTTGTTCTGAGCAAGCTCACTGTTCGGACCCCTTTGGAAACACAGTAGAGTAGAAGAGTGATCATTTCTCAAAAGCAGAGTGTGTTTCTTGTAAGGCAAGCTAGCGTTTGTTTCCCAGTCCTAAATGGAGTTGAATCACATGCAGTTGTTGGTCCTACGAGCAAGAGTTTTTTTCTGGTAAGGAAAGTAACTTTTGCTTTCCCATTGCCATACACAGTGCAAATAGCACTCGCGTCTGTTCCCAGCAAGTACAGTGTATTGGACTGAAGAGGATATACTGTTCTTGTCAGTTTGCTAAGCAGAATTGAACTAGATATGGCTGTATTTGTAGGAAGCACAGTTCTTTTGTTCTGAGCAAACTCACTCTTCTGGCCCTATAGGAAACACAGTAGAGTAGAAGAGTGCTCTTTTCTCAAAAGCAGAGTGTGTTTCTTGTAAGTTGAGCTAGCGTTTGTTTCCAAGTCCTAAATGGAGTTGAATCACATGGAGTTTCTGGTCCTACCAGCAAGAGTTGTTTTCTGGTAAGAAGAGTCACTATTGTGCTCCCATTGTCATACACATGGCAAATAGCACTGGCGTCTAAACCCAGCAAGTACAGTGTATTGGACTGAAGAGGATCTACCTTTCTTGTCAGTTTCCTAAGCAGAGTTGAACTATATATGGCCCGTGTAGGTAGGAAGCACATTTCTTTTGTTCTGAGCAAGGTCACTCTTCGGACCCCATAGGAAACACAGTAGAGTAGAAGAATGCTCTTTTCTCAAAAGCAGAGTGTGTTTCTTGTATGGCAAGCTAGCGTTTGTTTCCCAGTCCTAAATGGAGTAGAATCACGTCCTGTTTTTGGTCCTATGAGCAAGAGTTGTTTTCTGGTAAGGAAAGTCACTATTGCACTCCCATTGCCATACACAGTGCAAATAGCACTCACGTCTGTTCCAAGCAAGTACAGTGTATGGACTGAAGAGGAGCTACTGTTCTTGTAATTTTCCTAAGTAGAGTTGAACTAGACATGGCCCGTTTGTGTAGGAAGCATAGTTCTTTTGTTCTGAGCAAGCTCACTGTTCACATCCCATAGGATACACAGTAGAGTAGAAGAGTGCTCTTTTCTCAAAAGCAGAGTGTGTTTCTTATAAGGCGAACTAGCGTTTGTTTCCCAGTCCTAAATGGAGTTGAATCCCATGCAGTTTCTTGTCCTACGAGCAAGAGTTGTTTTCTGGTAAGAAGAGTCACTATTGCGCTCCCATTGTCATACACAGGGCAAATTGCACTGGCGTCTGTTCACAGCATGTACAGTGTATTGGACTGAAGAGGATCTACTGTTATTGTCAGTTTCCTAAGCAGAATTGAACTAGATATGGACGTGTGTGTAGGAAGCACAGTTCTTTTTTTCTGAGCAAGCTCAATGTTCTGACCCTTTAGGAAACACAATAGAAAAGAAGAGTGCTCTTGTCTCAAAAGCAGAGTGTGTTTCTTGTAAGGCAAGCTAGCGTCTGTTTCCCAGTCCTAAATGTAGTTGAATCACATGCAGTTTTTCGTCCTATGAGCAAGAGTTTTTTTCTGGTAAGGAAAGTAACTATTGCTCTCCTCCGCCATACACAGTGCAAATAGCACTGGCATGTGTTCCCAGCAAGTACAGTGTATTGGACTGAAGAGGAGCTACCGTTCTTGTCAGTTTCCTAAGCAGAGTTGAACTAGATATGGCCGTGTGTGTAGGAAGCACAGTTCTTTTGTTCTGAGCAAGCTCACTCTTCGGACCCCATAGGAAACACAGTAAAGTAGAAGAGTCCTGTTTTTTCAAAAGCAGAGTGTGTTTCTTGTAAGGAGAGCTAGCATTTGTTTCCCAATCAGAAATGGAGTTGAATCCCATGCAGTTTCTGGTCCTATGAGCAAGAGTTGTTTTCTGAAAAGAAGAGTCACTATTGCGCTCCTATTGCCATACACAGTGCAAATAGCACTCGCGTCTGTACCCAGCAAGTACAGTGTATTGGACTGAAGAGGAGCTACAGTTCTTGTCAGTTTCATAAGCAGAGTTGAACTAGATATGGCCCGTGTGTGTAGGAAGCACAGTTCTTTTGTTCTGAGCAAGCTCACTGTTCGGACCCCTTTGGAAACACAGTAGAGTAGAGGAGTGTTCATTTCTCAAAAGCAGAGTGTGTTTCTTGTAAGGCAAGCTAGCGTTTGTTTCCCAGTCCTAAATGGAGTTGAATCACATGCAGTTTTTGGTCCTACGAGCAAGAGTTGTTTTCTGGTAAGGAAAGTCACTATTGTGCTCCCATTGGCATACACAGTGCAAATAGCACTCGCGTCTGTTCCCAGGAATTACAGTGTATTGGACTGAAGAGGAGCTACTGTTCTTGTCAGTTTCCTAAGTAAAGTTGAACTAGATATGGCCCGTGTTTGTAGGATGCACAGTTCTTTTGTTCTGAGCAAGCTCACTTTTCGGACCCCATAGGAAACACAGTAGAGTAGACGACTGCTCTTTTCTCAAAAGCAGAGTGTGTTTCTTGTAAGGCGAGCTAGTGTTTGTTTCCCAGTCCTAAATGGAGTGGAATCACATGCAGTTTCTTGTCCTACAAGCAAGAGTTGTTTTCTGATAAGAAGAGTCACTATTGTGCTCCCATTGCCATACACAGGGCAAATAGCACTGGCGTCTCTTCCCGGAAACTACAGTGTATTGGACTGAAGTGGAGCTACTGTTCATGTCAGTTTCCTAAGCATAGTTGAACTAGATATGGCCCCTGTGTTTAGGAAGCACAGTTCTTTTGTTCTGAGCAAGCTCACTGTTCGGACCCCATAGGAAACACAGTAGAGTAGAAGAGTGCTCTTTTCTCAAAAGCAGATTGTGTTTCTTGTAAGGCGAGCTAGCGTTTGTTTCCCAGTCCTAAATGGAGTTGAATCACATGCAGTTTTTGGTCCTACGAGCAAGAGTTGTTTTCTGGTAAGGAAAGTCACTATTGTGCTCCCATTGGCATACACAGTGCAAATAGCACTCGCGTCTGTTCCCAGCAAGTACAGAGTATTGCACTGAAGCGGAGCTACTGTTCTTGTCAGTTTCCTAAGCAGAGTTGAACTAGATATGGCCCATGTGTATGGGAAGCACAGTTCTTTTTTTCTGAGCAAGCTCACTGTTCGGATCCCATAGGATACACAGCAGAGTAGAAGAGTGCTCTTTCCTCAAAAGCAGAGTGTGTTCCTTGTAAGGCGAGCTAGCGTTTGTTTCCCAGTCCTAAATGGAGTTGAATCACATGCAGTTTCTTGTCCTACGAGCAAGAGTTGTTTTCTGGTAAGAAGAGTCACTATTATGCTCCCATTGCCATACACAGTGCCAATAGCACTCGAGTCTCTTCCCAGCAAGTACAGTGTATTGGACTGAAGAGGAGCTACTGTTCTTGTCAGTTTCCTAAATATAGTTGAACTAGATATGGCCCGTGTGTGTAGGAAGCACAGTTCTTTTTTTCTGAGCAAGCTCACTGTTTGGATCCCATAGGATACACAGTAGAGTAGAAGAGTGCTCTTTTCTCAAAGGCAGAGTGTGTTTCTTGTAAGGCGAGCTAGCGTTTGTTTCCCAGTCCTAAATGGAGTTGAATCACATGCAGTTTCTTGTCCTACGAGCAAGAGATGTTTTCTGGTAAGAAGAGTCACTATTGCGCTCCCATTGTCATACACAGGGCAAATAGCACTGGCGTCTGTTCCCAGCATGTACAGTGTATTGGACTGAAGAGGATCTACTGTTCTTGTCAGTTTCCTAAGCAGAATTGAACTAGATATGTCCGTATTTGTAGGAAGCACAGTTCTTTTGTTATGAGCAAACTCACTGTTCTGGCCCTATTGGAAACACAGTAGAGTAGAAGAGTGCTCTTTTCTCAAAAGCAGAGTGTGTTTCTTGTAAGGCGAGCTAGCGTTTGTTTCCCAGTCCTAAATGGAGTTGAATCACATGCAGTTTCTTGTCCTATGAGCAAGAGTTGTTTTCTGGTAATAAGAGTCACTAATGCGCTCCCATTGTCATACACAGGGCAAATAGCACTGGCGTCTGTTCCCAGCAGGTACAGTGTATTGGACTGAAGGGGATCTACTGTTCTTGTCACTTTCCTAAGCAGAATTGAACTATATAAGGCGATATTTGTAGGAGGCACAGTTCTTTTGTTCTGATCAAACTCACTGTTCTGGCACTATGGGAAACACAGTAGAGTAGAAGAGTGCTCTTTTCTCAAAAGCAGAGTGTGTTTCTTGTAAGCCGAGCTAGAGTTTGTTTCCAAGTCCTAAATTTAGTTGAATCACATGCAGTTTCTGGTCCTACCAGCAAGAGTTGTTTTCTGGTAAGAAGAGTCACTATTGTGCTCCCATTGTCATACACAAGGCAAATAGCACTGGCGTCTAATCCCAGCAAGTACAGTGTATTGGACTGAAGAGGATCTACCTTTCTTGTCAGTTTCCTAAGTAGAGTTGAACTATATACTGCCCGTGTGTGTAGGAAGCACAGTTCTTTTGTTCTGAGCAAGCTCACTGTTCGGACCCCATAGGAAACACAGTAGAGTAGAAGAGTGCTCTTTTCAAAAAGCAGAGTGTGTTTCTTGTATGGCAAGCTAGCGTTTGTTTCCCTGTCCTAAATGGAGTTGAATCACATCCTGTTTTTGGTCCTACGAGCAAGAGTTGTTTTCTGGTAAAGAAAGTCACTATTGCACTCCCATTGCCATACACAGTGCAAATAGCACTCACGTATGTTCCAAGCAAGTACAGTGTATGGAATGAAGAGGAGCTACTGTTCTTGTCAGTTTCCTAAGTAGAGTTGAACTAGATATGGCCCGTGTTTGTAGGAAGCACAGTTCTTTTGTTCTGAGCAAGCTCACTGTTCAGATCCCATAGGATACACAGTAGAGTAGAAGAGTGCTCTTTTCTCAAAAGCAGAGTGTGTTTCTTGTAAGGCGAGCTAGCGTTTGTTTCCCAGTCCTAAATGGAGTTGAATCCCATGCAGTTTCTTGTCCTACGAGCAAGAGTTGTTTTCTGGTAAGAAGAGTCACTATTGTGCTCCCATTGCCATACACAGTGCAAATAGCACTCGCGTCTCTTCCCAGCAAGTACAGTGTATTGGACTGAAGCGGAGCTACTGTTCTTGTCAGTTTCCTAAGCAGAGTTGAACTAGATATGGCCTGTGTGTGTAGGAAGCACAGTTCTTTTATTCTGAGCAAGCTCACTGTTCGGATTCCATAGGAAACACAGTAGAGTAGAAGAGTGCTCTTTTCTCCAAAGCAGACTGCGTTTCTTGTAAGGTGAGCTATCATTTTTTTCCCAGTCTAAATGTTGTTGAATCACATGCAGTTTCTTGTCCTACGAGCAAGAGTTGTTTTCTGGTAAGAAGAGTCACTATTGCGCTCCCATTGTCATACACAGGGCAAATAGCACTGGCGTCTGTTCTCAGCATGCACAGTGTATTGGACTGAAGAGGACCTACTGTTCTGGTCACTTTCCTAAGCAGAATTGATCTAGATAAGGCTGTATTTGTAGGAAGCACAGTTCTTTTTTTCTGAGCAAACTCACTGTTCTGGCCCTATAGGAAACACAATAGAGTAGAAGAATCCTCTTTTCTCAAAAGCAGAGTGTGTTTCTTGTAAGGTGGGCTAGCGTTTGTTTTCCAGTCCTAAATGGAGTTGAATCACATGCAATTTTTGGTCCTACGAGCAAGAGTTGTTTTCTGGTAGGGAAAGTCACTTTTGTGCTCCCATTGCCATACACAGTGCAAATAGCACTTGTGTCTGTTCCCAACAAGTACAGTGTATTGGACTGAAGCGGAGCTACTGTTCTTGTCAGTTTCCTAAGCAGAGTTGAACTAGATATCCCCCGTGTGTGCAGGAAGCACAGTTCTTTTGTTCTGAGAAAGCTCAGTGTTCGGACCCCATAGGAAACACAGTTGAGTAGAAGAGTGCTCTTTTCTCAAAAGCATAGAGTGTTTCTTGTAAGGTGAGCTAGCGTTTGTTTCCCAGTCCTAATTGGAGTTGAATCACATGCAGTTTTTGGTCCTATGAGCAAGAGTTTTTTTTTGGTAAGGAAAGTCACTATTGTGCTCCCATTGCCATACACAGTACAAATAGCACTCGCGTCTGTTCCCAGCAAGTGCAGTGAATTGGACTGAAGAGGAGCTACTGTTCTTGTCAGTTTCCTAAGCAGAGTTGAACTAGATATGGCCCGTGTCTGTAGGAAACACAGTTCTTTTGTTTTGAGAAAGCTCACTGTTCGGACCCCACAGGAAACACAGTAGAGTAGAAGACTGCTCTTTTCTCAAAAGCAGAGTGTGCTTCTTGTAAGGCGAGCTAGCGTTTATTTCCCAAACCTAAATGGCGATGAATCACATGCAGTTTCTTGTCCTACGAGTAAGAGTTGTTTTCTGCTAAGAAGAGTCACTATTGCGCTCCCATTGTCATACACAGGGCAAATAGCACTGGCATCTGTTCCCAGCATGTACAGTGTATTGGACTGAAGAGGATCTACTGTTCTTGTCAGTTTCCTAAGCAGAATTGAACTAGATATGGCCGTGTGTGTAGGAAGCACAGTTCTTTTGTTCTGAGCAAGCTCACTGTTTTGGCCCTATAGAAAACACAGTAGAGTAGAAGAGTGCTCTTTTCCCAAAAGCAGAGTGTGTTTCTTGTAAGTCGAGCTAGCGTTTGTTTCTCATTCCTAAATGGAGTTGAATCACATGCAGTTTCTGGTCCTATGAGCAAGAGATGTTTTCTGGTAAGAAGAGTCACTATTGTGGTCCCATTGCCATACACAGTACAAATAGCACTCGCGTCTGTTCCCAGCAAGTGCAGTGTATTGGACTGAAGAGGAGCTACTGTTCTTGTCAGTTTCCTAAGCAGAGTTGAACTAGATATGGCCCATGTGTGTAGGAAACACAGTTCTTTTGTTCTGAGAAAGCTCACTGTTCGGACCCCATAGGAAACACAGTAGAGTAGAAGACTGCTCTTTTCTCAAAAGCAGAGTGTGTTTCTTGTAAGGCAAGCTAACATTTATTTCCCAAACCTAAATGGAGTTGAATCACATGCAGTTTCTGGTCCTACGAGCAAGAGTTGTTTTCTGGTAAGAAGAGTCACTATTGCGCTCCCATTGTCATACACAGGGCAAATAGCACTGGCGTCTGTTCCCAGCAAGTACAGTGTATTGGACTGAAGCGGAGCTACTCTTCATGTCAGTTTCCTAAGCATAGTTGAACTAGATATGGCCCCTGTGTGTAGGAAGCACAGTTCTTTTGTTCTGAGCAAGCTCACTGTTCGGACCCCATTGGAAACACAGTAGAGTAGAAGAGTGCTCTTTTCTCAAAAGCAGAGTTTGTTTCTTGTAAGGCGAGCTAGCGTTTGTTTCCCTGTCCTAAATGGAGTTGAATCACATGCAGTTTCTTGTCCTACGAGCAAGAGTTGTTTTCTGGTAAGAAGAGTCACTATTGTGCTCCCATTGTCATACACAGGGCAAATAGCACTGGTGTCTGTTCCCAGCATGTCAAGTGTATTGGACTGAAGAGGATCTACTGTTCTTGTCAGTTTCCTAAGCAGAATTGAATTAGATATGGCCCTATTTGTAGGAAGCACAGTTCTTTTGTTCTGAGCAAACTCAGTGTTCTGGCCCTATAGGAAACACAGTAGAGTAGAAGAGTGCTCTTTTCTCAAAAGCAGAGTGTGTTTCTTGTTCGGCGAGCTAGCGTTTGTTTCCCAGTCCTAAATGGATTTGAATCACATGCAGTTTTTGGTCCTACGAGCAAGAGTTGTTTTCTGGTAAGGAAAGTCAGTATTGGGCTCCCATTGTCATACACAGTGCAAATAGCACTCGCGTCTGTTCCCAGCAAGTACAGTGTATTGGACTGAAGCAGAGCTACTGTTCTTGTCAGTTTCCTAAGCAGAGTTGAACTAGATATGGCCAGTATGTGTAGGATGCACAGTTCTTTTGTTCTGAGCAAGCTCACTGTTCGGATCCCATAGGATACACAGTAGAGTAGAAGAGTGCTCTTTTCTCAAAAGCAGAGTGTGTTTCTTGTAAGGCGAGCTAGCTTTTGTTTCCCAACCCTAAATGGAGTTGAATCACATGCAGTTTCTTGTCCTACGAGCAAGAGTTGTTTTCTGGTAAGAAGAGTCACCGTTGTGCTCCCATTGCCAAACACAGTACAAATACCACTCACGTCTGTTCCCAGCAAGTACAGTGTATTGGACTGAATCGGAGCTACTGTTCTTGTCAGTTTCCTAAGCAGAGTTGAACTAATATGGCCCGTGTGTGTAGGAAGCACAGTTCTTTTATTCTGAGCAAGCTCACTGTTCGGATTCCATAGGATACACAGTAGAGTAGAAGAGTGCTCTTTTCTCCAAAGCAGACTGTGTTTCTTGTAAGGTGAGCTAGCATTTGTTTCCCAGTCTAAATGGAGTTGAATCACATGCAGTTTCTTGTCCTACGAGCAAGAGTTGTTTTCTGGTAAGAAGAGTCACTATTTTGCTCCCATTGTCATACACAGGGCAAATAGCACTGGCGTCTGTTCCCAGCATGTACAGTGTATTGGACTGAAGAGGACCTACTGTTCTGGTCACTTTCCTAAGCAGAATTGAACTAGATAAGGCTGTATTTGTAGGAAGCACAGTTCTTTTTTTCTGAGTAAACTCACTGTTCTGGCCCTATAGGAAACACAATAGAGTAGAAGAGTCCTCTTTTCTCAAAAGCAGAGTGTGTTTCTTTTAAGTTGAGCTAGCGTTTGTTTCCCAGTCCTAAATGGAGTTGAATCACATGCAGTTTTTGTTCCTACTAGCAAGAGTTGTTTTCTGGTAAGGAAAGTCACTATTGTGCTCCCATTGCCATACACAGTACAAATAGCACTGGCGTCTGTTCCCAACAAGTACAGTGTATTGGACTGAAGCGGAGCTACTGTTCTTGTCAGTTTCCTAAGCAGAGTTGAACTAGATATGGCCCGTGTGTTTAGGAAGCACAGTTCTTTTGTTCTGAGCAAGCTCACTGTTCGGACCCCATAGGAAACACAGTCGAGTAGAAGACTGCTCTTTTCTCAAAAGCAGAGAGTGTTTCTTGTAAGGCGAGCTAGCGTTTATTTCCCAAACCTAAATGGAGATGAATCACATGCAGTTTCTTGTCCTACGAGTAAGAGTTGTTTTCTGCTAAGAAGAGTCACTATTGCGCTCCCATTGTCATACACAGGGCAAAAAACCTGGCATCTGCTCCCAGCATGTACAGTGTATTGGACTGAAGAGGATCTACTGTTCTTGTCAGTTTCCTAAGCAGAGTTGAACTAGATATGGCCCGTGTTTGTAGGAAGCACAGTTCTTTTGTTCTGAGCAAGCTAACTGTTTTGGCCCTATAGGAAACACAGTAGAGTAGAAGAGTGATCATTTCTCAAAAGCAGAGTTCGTTTCTTGTAAGGCGAGCTAGCGTTTGTTTCCCAGTCCTAAATGGTGTTGAATCACATGCAGTTTTTGGTCCTACAAGCAAGAGTTGTTTTCTGGTAAGTAAAGTCACCATTGTGCTCCCATTGGCATACACAGTGCAAATAGCACTCGCGTCTGTTCCCATCAAGTACAGTGTATTGGACTGAAGAGGATCTACTGTTCTTGTCAGTTTCCTAAGCAGAGTTGAACTAGATATGGCCCGTGTTTGTAGGAGCCACAGTTCTTTTGTTCTGAGCAAGCTCACTGTTCGGACCCCATAGGAAACACAGTAGAGTAGAAGACTGCTCTTTTCTCAAAAGCAGAGTGTGTTTCTTGTAAGGCAAGCTAGCGTTAGTTTCCCAGTCCTAAATGGAGTTGAATCACATGCAGTTTCTGGTCCTACGAGCAAGAGTTGTTTTCTGGTAAGAAGAGTCACTATTGTGCTCCCATTGTCATACACAGGGCAAATAGCACTGGCGTCTGTTCCCAGCAAGTACAGTGTATTGGACTGTAGCGGAGCTACTCTTCATGTCAGTTTCCTAAGCATAGTTGATCTAGATATGGCCCCTGTGTGGGGGAAGCACAGTTCTTTTGTTCTGAGCAAGCTCACTGTTCGGGCCCCATTGGAAACACAGTAGAGTAGAAGAGTGCTCTTTTCTCAAAAGCAGAGAATGTTTCTTGTAAGGCGAGCTAGCGTTTGTTTCCCATTCCTAAATGGAGTTGAATCACATGCAGTTTCTGGTCCTACGAGCAAGAGATGGTTTCTGGTAAGAAGAGTCACTATTGCGCTCCCATTGTCATACACAGGTCAAATAGCACTGGCGTCTGTTCCCAGCAAGTACAGTGTATTGGACTGAAGAGGATCTACTGTTCTTGTCAGTTTCCTAAGCAGAATTGAACTAGATATGGCCGTGTGTGTAGGAAGCACAGTTCTTTTGTTCTGAGCAAGCTCACTGTTTTGGCCCTATAGGAAACACAGTAGAGTAGAAGAGTGCTCTTTTCCCAAAAGCAGAGTGTGTTTCTTGTAAGTCGAGCTAGCGTTTGTTTCTCATTCCTAAATGGAGTTGAATCACATGCAGTTTCTGGTCCTATGAGCAAGAGATGTTTTCTGGTTAGAAGAGTCACTATTGTGGTCCCATTGCCATACACAGTACAAATAGCACTCGCGTCTGTTCCCAGCAAGTGCAGTGTATTGGACTGAAGAGGAGCTACTGTTCTTGTCAGTTTCCTAAGCAGAGTTGAACTAGATATGGCCCATGTGTGTAGGAAACACAGTTCTTTTGTTCTGAGAAAGCTCACTGTTCAGACCCCATAGGAAACACAGCAGAGTAGAAGACTGCTCTTTTCTCAAAAGCAGAGTGTGTTTCTTGTAAGGCGAGCTAGCTGTTTCCTATGTGGCTCTTTTCTCAAAAGAAAAGAGTGCTCTTTTCTTTTGAGAAAAGAGCACTCTTCTACTCTACTGTGTTTCCTACGGTGTCCGAACAGTGAGCTTGCTCAGAACAAAAGAACTGTGCTTCCTACACACACGGGCCATATCTAGTTCAATTCTGCTTAGGAAACTGACTAGAACAGTAGCTCCTCTTCAGTCCAATACACTGTACATGCTGGGAACATACGCAAGTGCTATTTGCACTGTGTACAGCAATGGGAGCGCAATAGTGACTCTTCTTACCAGAAAACAACTCTTGCTCGTAGGACCAGAAACTGAATGTCATTCAACTCCATTTAGGACTGGGAAACAAACGCTAGCTCGCCTTCCAAGAAACACACTCTGCTTTTGAGAAAAGAACACTCTTCTACTCTACTGTGTTTCCTATAGCGGCAGAACAGTGAGCTTGCTCAGAACAAAAGAACTGTGCTTCCTACACACACGGCCATATCTAGTTCAATTCTGTTTAGTAAACTGACAAGAACAGTAGATCCTCTTCAGTCCAATACACTGTACATGCTGGGAACAGACGCAAGTGCTATTTGCACTGTGTTCAGCAATGGGAGCACAATAGTGACTCTTCTTACCAGAAAACAACTCTTGCTCGTATGACCAGAAACTGCATGTGATTCAACTCCATTTACAACTGGGAAACAAACACCAGCTCGCCTTACAAGAAACACACTCTGCTTTTGAGAAAAGAGCAATCTTCTACTCTACTGTGTTTCCTATAGGGCCAAAACAGTGAGCTTGCTCAGAACAAAAGAACTGTGCTTCCTGCACACACGGGGGATATCTAGTTCAACTCTGCTTAGGAAACTGACAAGAACAGTAACTTCTCTTCAGTCCAATACACTGTACTTGCTGGGAACAGACGCGAGTGCTATTAGCACTGTGTACAGCAATGGGAGCGCAATAGTGACTGTTCTTACCAGAGAACAATTCTGGCTCTTAGGACAAGAAACTGCATGTGATTCAACTCAACTTAGGACTGGGAAACAAAGGCTATACTGCCTTACACGAAACAAGCTCTGCTTTTGAGAAAAGGGCACACTTCTACTCTAATGTGTTTCCTATGGGGTCCGAACAGTGAGCTTGCTCAGAACAAAAGAACTGTGCTTCCTACACACACGGGCCATATCTAGTTCAATTCTGCTTAGGAAACTGACAAGAACAGTAGATCTCCTTCAGTCCAATACACTGTACTTGCTGTGAAAAGACGCCAGTGCTATTTGCACTGTGTATGACAATGGGAGCACAAAAGTGACTATTGTTACCACAAAACAATTCTTGCTCCTAGGACCACAAACTGCATGGGATTCAACTCTTTTTAGGACTGGGAAACAAACGATAGCTTGCCTTACAAGAAACACACTCTGCTTTTGAGAAAAGAACATTCTTCTACTCTACTGTGTTTCCTATAGGGCCAGAACAGGGAGCTTGCTCAGAACAAAATAATGTGCTTCATACACACACGGGCCATATCTAGTTTAACTCTGCATAGGAAACTGACAAGAACAGTAGCTCTTCTTCAGTCCAATACACTGTACTTGCTGGGAACAGACGCCAGTGCTATTTGCACTGTGTATGACAATGGGAGCGCAATAGTGACTCTTCTAACCACAAAACAACTCTTGCTCGTAGGACCAGAAACTGCAAGTGATTCAACTCCATTTACGACTGGGAAATAAACGCTAGCTTGCCTTACAAGAAACACACTCTGCTTTTGAGAAAAGAGCACTCTTCAACTCTACTATGTTTCCTATTATGTCCGAACAGTGAGCTTGCTCAGAACAAATGAACTGTGCTTCCTATACACATGGGCCATATCTAGTTGAACTGTGCTTAGGAAACTGACAAGAACAAGAGCTCCTCTTCAGTCCAATACACTGTACTTGCTGGGAACAGACGCGAGTGCTATTTGCACTGTGTAATGCAATGGGTACGCAATAGTGACTTCCCTTACCAGAAAAATCTCTTGCTCGTAGGACCCAAAACTGCATGTTATTCAACTCCATTTACGACTGGGAAATAAACACCAGCTCGCCTTACAGGAAACACACTCTGCTTTTGAGAAAAGAGCACTCTTCTCCTCTACTGTGTTTCCTATAGGGCCAGAAGAGTGAGCTTGCTCAGAACAAAAGAACTGTGCTTCCTCCACACACTGGCCATATCTAGTTCAACTCTGCTTAGGAAACTGACAAGAACAGTAGCTCTTCTTCAGTCCATACACTGTACTTGCTGTGAACAGACGCGAGTGCTATTTACACTGTGTACAGCAATGGGAGCACAATAGTGTCTCTTCTTACCAGAAAACAACTCTTGCTCTTAGGACCAGAAACTGCATGTGATTCAACGTCACATAGGACTGGGAAACAAACGCTAGCTCGCCTTACAAGAAACAAGCTCTGCTTTTGAGAAAAGAGCACTCTTCTACTCTACTGTGTTTCCTACAGGGAAAGTTGAGTGAGCCTGCTCATAACAAAAGAACTGTGCTTCCGACACACATGGCCATATCCAGTTCAATTCTGCTTAGGAAACTGACAAGAACATTAGCTCCTCTTCAGTCCAATAAACTCTACATGCTGGGAACAGACGCCAGTGCTATTTGCCCTGTATATGACAATGGGAGCAAAATAGTGTCTCTTCTTACCAGAAAACAACTCTTGCTCGTAGGACAAGAAACTGCATGTGACTCAACTCCATTTAGGACTGGGAAACAAACGCTCGCTGGCCTTAAAAGAAACACACTCTGCTTTTGAGAAAAGAGCACTCTTCTACTCTACTGTGTTTCCTATAGTGCCAGAACAGTGAGCTTGCTCAGAACAAAAGAACTGTGCTTCCTACACACACGGGCCATATCTAGTTCAACTCTGCTTAGGAAACTGACTAGAACAGTAGCTCCTCTTCAGTCCAAAACACTGTACTTGCTGGGAACAGACGCGAGTGCTATTTGCACTGTGTACAGCAATGGGAGTGCAATAGTGACTCTTCTTATCAGAAAAAAACTCTTGCTCGTAGGACCAGAAACTGCATGTGATTCAACTCCACCTAGGACTGGGAAACAAACGCTATCTTGCTTTACACGAAACAAGCTCTGCTTTTGAGAAAAGGGCACACTTCTACTCTATTGTGTTTCCTATGGGGTCCGAACAGTGAGCTTGCTCAGAAAAAAAGAACTGTGCTTCCTACACACACGGGCCATATCTAGTTCAACTCTGCTTAGGAAACTGACAAGAACAGTAGCTCCTCTTCAGTCCAATACACTGTACTTGATTGGAACAGACACAAGTGCCATTTGTACTGTGTATGGCAATGGGAGCGTAATAGTGACTCTTCTTACCAAAAAACAACTCTACTCGTAGGACCAGAAACTGCATGTGATTCAACTTCATTTAGGACTGGGAAACAAAAGCTAGCTCGCCTTACAAGAAACACACTCTGCTTTTGAGAAAATAGCACTCTTCTTCTCTACTATGTGTCCTATGGGGTCCGAACAGTGAGCTTGCTCAGAACAAAAGAACTGTGCTTCCGACACACACGGGCGATATCTAGTTCAACTCTGCTTAGGAAACTGAGTAGAACAGTAGCTCCTCTTCAGTCCAATACACTGTACTTGCTGGGAACAGACGCGAGTGCTATTTGCACTGTGTACAGCAATGGGAGTGCAATAGTGACTCTTCTTACCAGAAAACAACTCTTGCTCGTAGGACCAGAAACTGCATGTCATTCAAGTCCATTTAGGACTGGGAAACAAACGCTAGCTCGCTTTACAAGAAACACACTCTGCTTTTGAGAAAAGAGCACACTTCTACTCTACTGTGTTTCGTATGTGGTCCGAACAGTGATCTTGCTCAGAACAAAAGATCTGTGCTTCCTACACACACATGGCCATATCTAGTTCAACTCTGTTTAGTAAACTGACAAGAACAGTAGATCCTCTTCATTCCAATACACTGTACATGCTGGGAACAGACGCCAGTGGTATTTGCACTGTGTACGGCAATGGGAGCACAATAGTGACTCTTTTTACCAGAAAACAACTCTTGCTCGTACGACCAGAAACTGCATGTGATTCAACTCCATTTATGACTGGGAAACAAACTCCAGCTCGCCTTACAAGAAACACAGTCTGCTTTTGAGAAAAGAGCACTCTTCTACTCTACTGTGTTTCCTATAGTGCCAGAACAGTGAGCTTGCTCAGAAAAAAAGAACTGTGCTTCCTGCACACACGGGCCATATCTAGTTCAACTCTGCTTAGGAAACTGACAAGAACAGTAGCTCCTCTTCAGTCCAATACACTGTACTTGCTGGGAACATACGCGAGTGCTATTTGCACTGTGTACAGCAAATGGAGTGCAATAGTGGCTCTTCTTACCAGAAAACAATTCTGGCTCTTAGGACCAGAAACTGCATGTGATTCAACTCCACATAGGACTGGGAAACAAACGCTATCTTGCCTTACACGAAACAAGCTCTGCTTTTGAGAAAAGGGCACACTTCTACTCTACTGTGTTTCCTATGGGGTCCGAACAGTGAGCTTGCTCAGAACAAAAGAACTGTGCTTACTACACACATGGTCATATCTAGTTCAATTCTGCTTATGAAACTGACAAGAACAGTAGATCCTCTTCAGTCCCATACACTGTACTTGCTGGGAACAGACGCCAGTGCTATTTGCCCAGTGTATGACAATGGGAGCGCAATAGTGACTCTTCTTACCAGAAAACAACTCTTGCTCGAAGGACCAGAAACTGCATGTGATTCAACTCCATTTAGGACTTCGAAACAAACGTTAGCTCGCCTAACAAGAAACAAACTCTGCTTTTGAGAAAAGAGCCCTCTTCTATTCTAAAGTGTTTCCTATGGGGTCCGAACAGTGAGCTTGCTCAGAACAAAAGAACTGTGCTTCCGACACCCACGGGCTATATCTAGTTCAACTCTGCTTAGGAAACTGACAAGAACAGTAGCTCCTCTTCAGTGCAATACACTGTACATGCTGGGAACAGACACCAGTGCTATTTGCCCTGTGTATGATAATGGGAGTGCAATAGTGACTCTTCTTACCAGAAAACAACTCTTGCTCGTAGGACCAGAAACTGCATGTGATTCAATTCCATTTAGAACTGGGATCCAAACACTAGCTCGCCTTACAATAAACACACTCTTCTTTTGAGAAAAGAGCACTCTTCTACTCTACTGTGTTTCCTATGGGTTCCGAACAGTGAGCTTGCTCCAAACAAAAGAACCGTGCTTCCAACACACACGGGCCATATCTAGTTCAACTCTGCTTAGGAAACTGACAAGAACAGTAGATCCTCTTCAGTCCAATACACTGTACTTGCTGGGAACAGACAGCAGTGCTATTTGCACTGTGTATGGCAATGGGAGCGCAATAGTGAGTCTTCTTACCAGAAAACAACTCTTGCTCGTAGGAACAAATATCGCATGTGATTCAACTCCATTTAGGACTGGGAAACAAATGCTAGCTCGCCTTACAAGAAACACACATTGCTTTTGAGAAAAGAGCACTCTGCTACTCTACTGTGTTTCCTATAGCGCCAGAACAGTGAGCTTGCTCAGAACAAAAGAACTGTGCTTCCTACACACACGGGCCATATCTAGTTCAACTCTGTTTAGTAAACTGACAAGAACAGTAGATCCTCTTCAGTCCAATACACTGTACATTCTGGGAACAGACGCCAGTGGTATTTGCACTGTGTACGGCAATGGGAGCACAAGAGTGACACTTTTTACCAGAAAACAACTCTTGCTCATAGGACCAGAAACTGCATGTGATTCAACTCCATTTACGACTGGGAAATAAACACCAGCTCGCCTTACAAGAAACACACTCTGCTTTTGAGAAAAGAGCACTCATCTACTCTACTGTGTTTCCTATAAGTCCAGAACAGTGAGCTTACTCAGAACAAAAGAACTGTGCTTCCTGCACACACGGGCCATATCTAGTTCAACTCTGCTTAGGAAACTGACTAGAACAGTAGCTCCTCTTCAGTCCAAAACACTGTACTTGCTGGGAACATACGCGAGTGCTATTTGCACTGTGTAAAGCAATGGGAGTGCAATAGTGACTCTTCTTACCAGAAAACAATTCTGGCTCTTAGGACAAGAAACTGCATGTGATTCAACTCCACTTAGGACTGGGAAACAAATGCTATCTTGCCTTACACGAAACAAGCTCTGCTTTTGAGAAAAGGGCACACTTCTACTCTACTGTGTTTCCTATGAGGTCCGAACAGTGAGCTTGCTCAGAACAAAAGAACTGTGCTTCCTACACACTCGGGCCATATCAGTTCAACTCTGCTTAGGAAACTGACAAGAACAGTAGCTCCTCTTCAGTCCAATACACTGTACTTGATTGGAACAGACGCAAGTGCTATTTGTACTGTGTATGGCAATTGGAGCGCAATTGTGACTCTTCTTACCAAAAAACAGCTCTACTCGTAG
The DNA here is from genome assembly GCF_949786415.1 of Peromyscus eremicus. Classification (NCBI taxonomy): domain Eukaryota; kingdom Metazoa; phylum Chordata; class Mammalia; order Rodentia; family Cricetidae; genus Peromyscus; species Peromyscus eremicus. Next base: position 37,947 of record NW_026735568.1, on the reverse strand, counting down.
GACCAGAAACTGCATGTGATTCAACTTCATTTAGGACTGGGAAACAAACGCTAGCTCACCTTACAAGAAAAACACTCTGCTTCTGACAAAAAAGCTCTCTTCTACTCTACTGTGTTTTCTATAGAGCCAAAACAGTGAGCTTGCTCAGAACAAAAGAACTGTGCTTCTTACACACGGCCATATCTAGTTCAATTCTGCTTAGGAAATTGACAATAATAGTAGATCCTACTCAGTCCAATACACTGTACATGCTGGGAACAGACGCCAGTGCTATTTGTAATATGTATGACAGTGGGAGCGCAATAGTGACTCTTCTTACCAGAAGAAAACTCTTGCTCGTAGGACCAGAAACTGCATGTGATTCAACTCCATTTAGAACTTGGATCCAAACACTAGCTCGCCTTACAATAAACACACTCTTCTTTTGAGAAAAGAGCACTCTTCTACTCTACTGTGTTTCCTATGGGTTCCGAACAGTGAGCTTGCTCCAAACAAAAGAACCGTGCTTCCAACACACACGGGCCATATCTACTTCAACTCTGCTTAGGAAACTGACAAGAACAGTAGATCCTCTTCAGTCCAATACACTGTACTTGCTGGGAACAGACACCAGTGCTATTTGCACTGTGTATGGCAATGGGAGCGCAATAGTGAGTCTGCTTACCAGAAAACAACTCTTGCTCGTAGGAACAAAAACTGCATGGGATTCAACTCCATTTAGGACTGGGAAACAAATGCTAGCTCGCCTTACAAGAAACACACATTGCTTTTGAGAAAAGAGCACTCTTCTACTCTACTGTGTTTCCTATAGCGCCAGAACAGTGAGCTTGCTCAGAACAAAAGAACTGTGCTTCCTACACACACGGGCCATATCTAGTTCAACTCTGTTTAGTAAACTGACAAGAACAGTAGATCCTCTTCAGTCCAATACACTGTACATTCTGGGAACAGACGCCTGTTGTATTTGCACTGTGTACGGCAATGGGAGCACAAGAGTGACACCTTTTACCAGAAAACAACTCTTGCTCATAGGACCAGAAACTGCATGTGATTCAACTCCATTTACGACTGGGAAACAAACACCAGCTCGCCTTACAAGAAACACACTATGCTTTTGAGAAAAGAGCATTCTTCTACTCTACTGTGTTTCCTATAGGTCCAGAACAGTGAGCTTACTCAGAAAAAAAGAACTGTGCTTCCTGCACACACGGGCCATATCTAGTTCAACTCTGCTTAGGAAACTGACTAGAACAGTAGCTCCTCTTCAGTCCAAAACACTGTACTTGCTGGGAACATACGCGAGTGCTATTTGCACTGTGTGAAGCAATGGGAGTGCAATAGTGACTCTTCTTACCAGAAAACAATTCTGGTTCTTAGGACCAGAAACTGCATGTGATTCAACTCCACTTAGGACTGGGAAACAAACGCTATCTTGCCTTACACGAAACAAGCTCTGCTTTTGAGAAAAGGGCACACTTCTACTCTACTGTGTTTCCTATGAGGTCCGAACAGTGAGCTTGCTCAGAACAAAAGAACTGTGCTTCCTACACACACGGGCCTTATCTAGTTCAACTCTGCTTAGGAAACTGACAAGAACAGTAGCTCCTCTTCAGTCCAATACACTGTACTTGATTGGAACAGACGCAAGTGCTATTTGTACTGTGTATGGCAATGGGAGCGCAATTGTGACTCTTCTTACCAAAAAACAGCTCTACTTGTAGGACCAGAAACTGCATGTGATTCAACTTCATTTAGGACTGGGAAACAAACGCTAGCTCACCTTACAAGAAACACACTCTGCTTCTGAGAAAAAAGCTCTCTTCTACTCTACTGTGTTTTCTATAGAGCCAAACAGTGAGCTTGCTCAGAACAAAAGAACTGTGCTTCCTACACACGGCCATATCTAGTTCAATTCTGCTTAGGAAACTGACAATAACAGTAGATCCTACTCAGTCCAATACACTGTACATGCTGGGAACAGACGCCAGTGCTATTTGTAATATGTATGACAGTGGGAGCGCAATAGTGTCTCTTCTTACCAGAAGACAACTCTTGCTCGTAGGACCAGAAACTGCATGTGATTCAACTCCATTTAGGACTGGGAAACAAACGCTAGCTCGCCTTACAAGAAACACACTCTACTTTTGAGAAAAGAGCACTCTTCTACTCTTCTGTGTTTCCTTTGGGGTCCAAACAGTGAGCTTGCTCAGAACCAAAGAACTGTGCTTCCTACACAAACGGGCCATATCAATTCAACTCTGCTTAGGAAACTGACAAGAACAGTAGCTCCTCTTCAGTCCAATACACAGTACGTGATGGGAACAGACGCGAGTGCTATTTGCACTGTGTATGGCAATGGGAGCACAATAGTGACTCTTCTTTCCAGAAAAGAACTCTTGCTCGTAGGACCAGAAACTGCATGTGATGCAACTCCATTTAGAACTGGGAAACAAACGCTAGCTCGCATTACAATAAACTCACTCTGCTTTTGAGAAAAGAGCACTCTTCTACTCTACTGTGTTTCCTATAGGGCCAGAACAGTGAGCTTGCTCAGAACAAAAGAACTGTGCTTCCTACACACACGGGCCATATCTAGCTCAACTCTGCTTAGGAATCTGACAAGGACAGTAGATCCTCTTCAGTCCAATACATTGTACATGCTGGGAAAAGACGCCAGTGCTATTTGCCCTGTGTAGGGGAATGGGAGCGCAATAGTGTCTTTTCTTACCAGAAAACAACTCTTGCTCGTAGGACCAGAAACTGCATGTGATTCAACTCCATTTAGGACTGAAAAACAAATGCTGGCTCGCCTTACAAGAAACACACACTGCTTTTGAGAAAAGGGCTCTCTTCTACTCTACTGTGTTTCCTATAGGGTCAGAACAGTGAGCTTGCTCAGAACAAAAGATCTGTGCTTCCTACACACACGGTCATATCTAGATCAATTCTGCTTATGAAACTGACAAGAACAGTAGATCCTCTTCAGTCCCATACACTGTACTTGCTGGGAACAGACGCCAGTGCTATTTGCCCTGTGTATGACAATGGGAGCGCAATAGTGACTCTTCTTACCAGAAAACATCTCTTGCTTCTAGGACCAGAAACTGCATGTGATTCAACTCCATTTAGGACTGGGAAACAAACGCTAGCTCGCCTCACAAGAAACACACTCTGCTTTGAGAAAAGATCACTCTTCTACTCTACTGTGTTTCCTTTGGGGTCCAAACATTGAGCTTGCTCAGAACAAAAGAACTGTGCTTTTTATACACACGGGCCATATCTAGTTCAACTCTGCTTAGGAAACTGACAAGAACAGTAGCTCCTCTTCAGTCCAATATATTGTACTTGCTGGGAACAAACGCGAGAGCTATTTGCACTGTGTATGGCAATGGGAGCCCAATAGTGACTCTTCTTACCAGAAAACAACTCTTGCTCGTAGGACCAAAAACTGCATGGGATTCAACTCCATTTTAGACTTGGAAACAAACACTAGCTCGCCTTACAAGAAACACACTCTGCTTTTGAGAAAAGAGCACTCTTCTACTCTACTGTGTTTCCTATGGGGTCTGAACAGTGAGCTTGCTGAGAACAAAAGAACTGTGCTTCCTACACACAGGGGCCATATCTAGTTCAACTCTGCTTAGGAAACTGACAAGAACAGTAGCTCCTCTTCAGTCCAATACACTGTACTTGCTGGGAACAGACGCGAGTGCTATTTGCACTGTGTATGGCAATGGTAGCGCAATAGAGACTTTCCTTACCAGAAAACAACTCTTGCTCATAGGACCAAAAACTGCATGTGATTCAACTCCATTTAGGACTGTAAACAAACGCTAGCTCACCTTACAAGAAAAACACTCTGCTTTTGAGAAAAGAGCACTCTTCAACTCTACTGTGTTTCCTATAGGGCCAAAGAGTGAGCTTGCTCAGAACAAAAGAACTGTGCTTCCTACACACACGGTTATATCTAGTTCAATTCTGCTTATGAAACTGACAAGAACAGTAGATCCTCTTCAGTCTCATACACTGTACTTGCTGGGAACAGACGCCAGTGCTATTTGCCCTGTGTATGACAATGGGAGCGCAATAGTGATTTTCTTACCAGAAGACAACTCTTGCACGTAGGACCAGAAACTGCATGTGATTCAACTCCATTTAGGACTGGGAAACAAACACTAGCTCGCCTTTCAAGAAACACACTCTGCTTTTGAGAAAAGAGCACTCTTCTACTCTACTGTGTTTCCTATGGGGTCTGAACAGTGAGCTTGCTCAGAACAAAAGAACTGTGCTTCCTACACACAGGGGCCATATCTAGTTCAACTCTGCTTAGGAAACTGACAAGAACAGTAGCTCCTCTTCAGTCCAATACACTGTACTTGCTGGGAACAGACGCGAGTGCTATTTGCACTGTGTATGGCAATGGTAGCACAATAGAGACTTTCCTTACCAGAAAACAACTCTTGCTCATAGGACCAAAAACTGCATGTGATTCAACTCCATTTAGGACTGTAAACAAACGCTAGCTCACCTTACAAGAAAAACACTCTGCTTTTGACAAAAGAGCACTCTTCAACTCTACTGTGTTTCCTATAGGGCCAAAGAGTGAGCTTGCTCAGAACAAAAGAACTGTGCTTCCTACACACACGGTTATATCTAGTTCAATTCTGCTTATGAAACTGACAAGAACAGTAGATCCTCTTCAGTCTCATACACTGTACTTGCTGGGAACAGACGCCAGTGCTATTTGCCCTGTGTATGACAATGGGAGCGCAATAGTGATTTTCTTACCAGAAGACAACTCTTGCACGTAGGACCAGAAACTGCATGTGATTCAACTCCATTTAGGACTGGGAAACAAACACTAGCTCGCCTTTCAAGAAACACACTCTGCTTTTGAGAAAAGAGCACTCTTCTACTCTACTGTGTTTTCTATAGAGCCAAAACAGTGAGCTTGCTCAGAACAAAAGAACTGTGCTTCCTACACACACGGGCCATATCTAGTTCAACTCTGCTTAGGAAACTGACAAGAACAGTAGCTCCTCTTCAGTCCAATACACTGTAAATGCTGGGAATAGACGCCAGTGCTATTCGCCCTGTGTATGACAATGGGAGCGCAATAGTGACTCTTCTTACCAGAAAACAACTCTTGCTCATAGGACCAGAAACTGCATGGGATTCAACTCCATTTCAGACTGGGAAACAAGTCTAGCTCGCCTTACAAGAAACACACTCTGCTTTTGAGAAAAGAGCACTCTTCTACTCTACTGTGTTTTCTATAGAGCCAAAACAGTGAGCTTGCTCAGAACAAAAGAACTGTGCTTCCTACACACACGGTTATATCTAGTTCAATTCTGCTTATGAAACTGACAAGAACAGTAGATCCTCTTCAGTCCCATACACTGTACTTGCTGGGAACAGACGCCAGTGCTGTTTGCCCTGTGTATGACAATGGGAGCGCAATAGTGATTCTTCTTACCAGAAGACAACTCTTGCATGTAGGAGCATAATCTGCATTTGATTCAACTCCATTTAGGACTGGGAAACAAGTCTAGCTCGCCTTACAAGAAACACACTCTGCTTTTGAGAAAAGAGCACTCATCTACTCTATTGAGTTTCCTATAAGGCCAGAACAGTGAGCTTGCTCAGAACAAAAGAACTGTGCTTCCTACACACAGGGGCCATATCTATATCAATTCTGCTTAGGAAACTGACAAGAACAATAGATCCTCTTCAGTCCAACACACTGTAAATGCTGGGAATAGACGCCAGTGCTATTCGCCCTGTGTATGACAATGGGAGCGCAATAGTGACTCTTCTTACCAGAAAACAACTCTTGCTTGTAGGACCAGAAACTGCATGGGATTCAACTCCATTTCAGACTGGGAAACAAACACTAGCTCGCCTTACAAGAAACACACTCTGCTTTTGAGAAAAGAGCACTCTTCTACTCTACTGTGTTTCCTATGGGGTCCGAACAGTGAGCTTGCTCAGAACAAAAGAACTGTGCTTCCTACACACACTTGCCATATCTAGTTCAACTCTGCTTAGGAAACTGACAAGAACAGTAGCTCCTCTTCAGTCCAATACACTGTACTTGCTGGGAACAGACGCGAGTGCTATTTATTCTGTATGTGTCAATGGGAGCGTAATAGTGACTCTTCTTACCACAAAACAACTCTTGCTCGTAGGACCAGAAACTGCATGGGATTCAACTCCATTTCTGACTGGGAAACAAACACTAGCTCGCCTTACAAGAAACACACTCTGCTTTACAGAAAAGCGCACTCTTCCACTCTACTGTGTTTCCTATAGTGCCAGAATAGTGAGCTTATTCAGAACAAAAGAACTTTGCTTCCTACACACACGGGCTATATCTAGTTCTACTCTGCTTAGGAAACTGACAAGAACAGTAGCTCCTCTTCAGTCCAATACACTGTACATGCTGGGAACAGACGCCAGTGCTATTTGCCCTGTGTATGGCAATGGGAGGGCAATAGTGACTCTTCTTACCGGAAAACAACTCTTGCTCGTAGGACCAGAAACTTTATGTGATTCAACTCCATTTAGGATGGAAAAACAAACGCTAGCTCGCCTTACAAGAAACACACACTGCTTTGGAGAAAAGGGCACTCTTCTACTCTACTGTTTTTCTTATGGGGTCAGAACAATGAGCTTTCTCAGAACAGATGAACTGTGCTTCCTACACACACGGGCCATATCTAGGTCAATTCTGCTTAGGAAACTGACAAGGACAGTAGATCCTCTTCAGTCCAGTACATTGTACATGCTGGGAACAGACGCGAGTGCTATTTGACCTGTGTATGACATATGGAGCACAATAGTGACTCTTCTTACCAGAAAACAACTCTTGCTCCTAGGACCAGAAACTGCATTTAATTCAACTCCATTTAGGATTGGGAAACAAACGCTAGCTCGCCGTACAAGAAACACACTCTGCTTTTGAGAAAAGAGCCCTCTTCTAATCTAAAGTGTTTCCTTTGGGGTCCGAACAGTGAGCTTGCTCAGAACAAAAGAACTGTGCTTCCTACACACAGGAGCCATATGTAGTTCAACTCTGCTTAGGACACTGACAAGAACAGTAGCTCCTCTTCAGTCCAATACACTGTAATTCCTGCGAAGAGACGCGAGTGCTATTTGCACTGGGTATGGCAATGGGAGCGTAATAGTGACTCTTCTTACCAGAAAACAACTCTTGCTCGTAGGACCAGAAACTGCATGGGATTCAACTCCATTTGTGACTGGGAAACAAACATTAGCTCGCCTTACAAGAAACAGACTCTGCTTTTGAGAAAAGAGCACTCTTCTACTCTACTGTGTTTCCTATGGGATCCGAACAGTGAGCTTGCTCAGAACCAAAGAACTGTGCTTCCTACACACACGGGCCATATCTAGTTCAACTCTGATTAGGAAACTGACAAGAACAGTAGCTCCTCTTCAGTCCAATACACTGTACTTGCTGGGAACAGACACGAGTGCTATTTGCACTGTGTAGGGGAATGGGAGCACAACAGTGACTTTCCTTACCAGAAAACAACTCATGCTCATGGGACCAAAAACTGTATGTGATTCAACTCCATTTAGGACTGGGAAACAAACACTAGCTCGCCTTACAAGAAACATACTCTGCTTTTGAGAAAAAAGCACTCTTCTACTCTACTGTGTTTTCTATAGAGCCAAAACAGTGAGCTTGCTCAGAAAAAAAGAACTGTGCTTCCTACACACACGGCCATATCTAGTTCAATTCTACTTAGGAAACTGACAATAACAGTGGATCCTCTTCAGTCCTATACACTGTACTTGCTGGGAACAGACGCGAGAGCTATTTGCACTGTGTATGACAATGAGAGCGCAATAGTGACTCTTCTTACCCGAAAACAACTCTTGTTCGTAGGACCACAAGCTGCATGTGATTCAACTCCATTTAGGACTGAGAAACAAACACTAGCTCGCCTTACAAGAAACACACTCTGCTTTTGAGAAAAGAGCACTCTTCTACTCTACTGTGTTTCTTACAGTGCCAGAATAATGAGCTTGCTCAGAACAAAAGAACTTTGCTTCCTACACACACGGGCGATATCTAGTTCAACTCTGCTTAGGAAACTGACAAGAACAGTAGCTTCTCTTCAGTCCAATACCTGTACATGCTGGGAACAGACGCGAGTGCTATTTGCCCTGTGTATGACATATGGAGCGCAATAGTGACTCTTCTTACCAGAAAAAAACTCTTGCTCGTAGGACCAGAAACTGCATGTGATTCAACTCTATTTAGGACTGAAAAACAAATGGTAGCTCGCCTTACAAGAAACACACTCTGCTTTTGAGAAAAGGGCACTCTTCTACTCTACTGTGTTTCCTATAGGGCAAAAACAGTGAGCTTGCTCAGAACAAAAGAACTGTGCTTCCTACACACACAGCCATATCTAGTTCAATTCTGCATGGGAAACTGACAAGAACAGTAGCTCCTCTTCAGTCGAATACCTGTACATGCTGGGAACAGACGCGAGTGCTATTTGCACTATGTATGGCAATGGGAGCACAATAGTGACTTTCCTACCAGAAAACAACTCTAGCTCGTAGGACCCAAAACTGCATGTGATTCAACTCCATTTAGGACTGGAAACAAACGCTAGCTTGCCTTACAAGAAAAACACTCTGCTTTTGAGAATAGAGCACTCTTCAACTCTACTGCGTTTCCTATAGGGCCATAACAGTGAGCTTGCTCTGAACAAAGGAACTGTGCTTCCTACACACACGGTCATATCTAGTTCAATTCTGCTTATGAAACTGACAAGAACAGTAGATCCTCTTCAGTCCCATATACTGTACTTGCTGGGAACAGACGCCAGTGCTATTTGCCCTGTGTATGACAATGGGAGCGCAATAGTGACTCTTCTTACCAGAAAACAACTCTTGCTCGTAGGACCAGAAACTGCATGTGATTCAACTCCATTTCAGTCTGGGAAACAAACACTAGCTCGCCCTACAAGAAACACACTCTGCTTTTGAGAAAAAAGCACTCTTCTACTCTACTGTGTTTCCTATGGGGTCCGAACAGTGAGCTTGCTCAGAACAAAAGAACTGTGCTTCCTACACACAGGGGCCATATCTAGTTCAAATCTGCTTAGGAAACTGACAAGAACAGTAGCTCATCTTCAGTCCAATACACTGTACTTGCTGCGAACAGACACGAGTGCTGTTTGCACTGTGTATGGCAATGGGAGCACAATAGTGACTCTTCTTACCAGAAAACAACTCTTGCTCGTAGGACCAAAAACTACATGTGATTCAACTCCATTTAGGACTGGGAAACAAACGCTAGCTCGCCTTACAAGAAACACACTCTGCTTTTGAGAAAAGAGCACTCTTCTATGCTACTGTGTTTCCTATAGGGCCAAAACAGTGAGCTTGCTCAGAACAAAAGAACTGTGCTTCCTACACACACGGTCATATCTAGTTCAATTCTGCTTATGAAACTGACAAGAATAGTAGATCCTCTTCAGTCCAATACTCTGTAGTTGCTGGAAACAGACGCAAGTGCTATTTGCCCAGTGTATGACAATGGGAGGGCAATAGTGACTCTTCTTACCAGAAAACAATTCTTGCTCGTAGGACCAGAAACTGCATGTGATTCAACTCCATTTAGGATTGGGAAACTAATGCTAGCTCGCCTTACAAGAAACACACACTGCTTTTGAGAAACGGGCACTCTTCTACTCTACTGTTTTTCTTATGGGGTCAGAACAATGAGCTTTCTCAGAACAGAAGAACTATGCTTCCTACACACACGGGCCATATCTAGATCAATTCTGCTTAGGAAACTGACAAGGACAGTAGATCCTCTTCAGTCCAATACACTGTACATGCTGGGAACAGACGCGAGTGCTATTTGACCTGTGTATGACATATGGAGCACAATAGTGACTCTTCTTACCAGAAAACAACTCTTGCTCGTAGGACCAGAAACTGCATGTAATTCAACTCCATTTAGGATTGGGAAACAAACGCTAGCTCGCCTTACAAGAAACAGACTCTGCTTTTGAGAAAAGAGCACTCTTCTACTCTACTGTGTTTCCTATGGGATCCGAACAGTGAGCTTGCTCAGAACCAAAGAACTGTGCTTCCTACACACACGAGCCATATTTAGTTCAAATCTGCGTAGGAAACTGACAAGAACAGTAGCTCCTCTTCAGTCCAATACACTGTACTTCCTGGGAACAGACGTCAGTGCTATTTGCACTGTTTATGCCAATGGGAGCACAATAGTGACTCTTCTTACCAGAAAACAACTCTTGCTCGTAGGACCAGAAACTGCATGTGATTCAACTCCATTTAGGACTCGGAAACAAAGGCTAGCTCGCCTTACGAGAAACACACTCTGCTTTTGAGAAAAGAGCACTCTTCTAATCTAAAGTGTTTCCTATGGGGTCCGAACAGTGAGGTTACCAGAACAAAGGAACTGTGCTTCCTACACACACGAGCCATATCTAGTTCAACTCAGCTTAGGAAACTGACAATAACAGTAGATCCTCCTCAGTCCAATACACTGTACATGCTGTGAACAGACGCCAGTGCTATTTGTAATGTGTATGACAATGGGAGCACAATAGTGACTCTTCTTACCAGAAAACAACTCTTGCTGGTAGGACCAAAAACTGCATGTGATTCAACTCCATTTAGGACTGGGAAACAAAGGCTGCCTCGCCTTACAAGAAACACACTCTGCTTTTGAGAAAAGAGCACTCTTCTACTCTACTGTGTTTCCTATAGGGCCAAAACAATGAGCTTGCTCAGAACAAAAGAACTGTGCTTCCTACACACACGGTCATATATAGTTCAATTCTGCTTATGAAACTGACAAGAATAGTAGATCCTCTTCAGTCCAACACTCTGTAGTTGCTGGGAACAGACACGAGTGCTATTTGCCCAGTGTATGACAATGGGAGGGCAATAGTGACTCTTTTACCAGAAAACAATTCTTGCTCGTAGGACCAGAAACTGCATGTGATTCAACTCCATTTAGGACTCGGAAACAAAGGCTAGCTCGCCTTACGAGAAACACACTCTGCTTTTGAGAAAAGAGCACTCTTCTAATCTAAAGTGTTTCCTATGGGGTCCGAACAGTGATGTTGCTCAGAACAAAGGAACTGTGCTTCCTACACACACGAGCCATATCTAGTTCAACTCAGCTTAGGAAACTGACAATAACAGTAGATCCTCCTCAGTCCAATACACTGTACATGCTGTGAACAGACACCAGTGCTATTTGTAATGTGTATGACAATGGGAGCGCAATAGTGACTCTTCTTACCAGAAAACAACTCTTGCTCGTAGGACCAGAAACTGCATGTGATTCAACTCCATTTAGGACTGGGAAACAAACACTAGCTCGCATTACAAGAAACACACTCTGGTTTTGAGAAAAGAGCACTCATCTACTCTACTGAGTTTCCTATTAGGCCAGAACAGTGAGCTTGCTCAGAACAAAAGAACTGTGCTTCCTACACACAGGGGCCGTATCTAGTTCAACTCTGCTTAGGAAATTGACAAGAACAGTAGCTCATCTTCAGTCCAATACACTGTAATTGCTGCGAACATACGCAAGTGCTATTTGCACTGTGTATGGCAATGGAAGCGCAATAGTGACTCTTCTTACCAGAAAACAACTCTTGCTCGTAGGACCAGAAACTTTATGTGATTCAACTCCATTTAGGATGGAAAAACAAACGCTAGCTTGCCTTACAAGAAACACACACTGCTTTGGAGAAAAGGGCACTCTTCTACTCTACTGTTTTTCTTATGGGGTCAGAACAATGAGCTTTCACAGAACAGATTAACTGTGCTTCCTACACACACGGGCCATATCTAGATCAATTCTGCTTAGGAAACTGACAAGGACAGTAGATCCTCTTCAGTCCAGTACACTGTACATGCTGGGAACAGACGCGAGTGCTATTTGCCCTGTGTATGACATATGGAGCACAATAGTGACTCTTATTACCAGAAAACAACTCTTGCTCGTAGGACCAGAAACTGCATGTAATTCAACTCCATTTAGGTTTGGGAAACAAACGCTAGCTTGCCTTACAAGAAACACACTCTGCTTTTGAGAAAAGAGCCCTCTTCTAATCTAAAGTGTTTCCTATGGGGTCCGAACAGTGAGCTTGCTTAGAACAAAAGAACTGTGCTTCCTACACACACGAGCCATATCTAGTTCAACTCTGCTTAGGACACTGACAAGAACAGTAGCTCCTCTTCAGTCCAATACACTGCAATTCCTGCGAAGAGACGCGAGTGCTATTTGCACTGTGTATGGCAATGGGAGCATAATAGTGCCTCTTCTTACCAGAAAGCAACTCTTGCTCATAGGACCAGAAACTGCATGGGATTCAACTCCATTTGTGACTGGGAAACAAACATTAGCTCGCCTTACGAGAAACAGACTCTGCTTTTGAGAAAAGAGCACTCTTCTACTCTACTGTGTTTCCTATGGGATCCGAACAGTGAGCTTGCTCAGAACCAAAGAACTGTGCTTCCTACACACACGGGCCATATCTAGTTCAACTCTGATTAGGAAACTGACAAGAACAGTAGCTCCTCTTCAGTCCAATACACTGTACTTGCTGGGAACAGACAGGAGTGCTATTTGCACTGTGTAGGGGAATGGGAGCACAATAGTGACTTTCCTTACCAGAAAACAACTCATGCTCATGGGACCAAAAACTGCATGTGATTCAACTCCATTTAGGACTGGGAAACAAACACTAGCTCGCCTTACAAGAAACATACTCTGCTTTTGAGAAAAGAGCACTCTTCTACTCTACTGTGTTTTCTATAGAGCCAAAACAGTGAGCTTGCTCAGAACAAAAGAACTGTGCTTCCTACACACACGGCCATATCTAGTTCAATTCTCCTTAGGAAACTGACAATAACAGTCGATCCTCTTCAGTCCTATACACTGTACTTGCTGGGAACAGACGCGAGTGCTATTTGCACTGTTTATGACAATGAGAGCGCAATAGTGACTCTTCTTACCAGAAAACAACTCTTGCTCGTAGGACCACAAGCTGCATGTGATTCAACTCCATTTAGGCCTGAGAAACAAACACTAGCTCGCCTTACAAGAAACACATTCTGCTTTTGAGAAAAGAGTACTCTTCTACTCTACTGTGTTTCTTACAGTGCCAGAATAATGAGCTTGCTCAGAACAAAAGAACTTTGCTTCCTACACACACGGGCGATATCTAGTTCAACTCTGCTTAGGAAACTGACAAGAACAGTAGCTCCTCCTCAGTCCAATACCTGTACATGCTGGGAACAGACGCGAGTGCTATTTGCCCTGTGTATGACATATGGAGCGCAATAGTGACTCTTCTTACCAGAAAAAAACTCTTGCTCGTAGGACCAGAAACTGCATGTGATTCAAATCCATTTAGGACTGAAAAACAAATGGTAGCTCGCCTTACAAGAAACACACTCTGCTTTTGAGAAAAGGGCACTCTTCTACTCTACTGTGTTTCCTATAGGGCAAAAACAGTGAGCTTGCTCAGAACAAAAGAACTGTGCTTCCTACACACACGGCCATATCTAGTTCAATTCTGCTTATGAAACTGACAAGAACACTAGATCCTCTTCAGTCCCATATACTGTACTTGCTGGGAACAGACGCCAGTGTTATTTGCCCTGTGTATGACAATGGGAGCGCAATAGTGACTCTTCTTACCAGAAAACAACTCTTGCTCGTAGGACCAGACACTGCATGTGATTCAACTCCATTTCAGTCTGGGAAACAAACACTAGCTCGCCTTACAAGAAACACACTCTGCTTTTGAGGAAATAGCACTCTTCTACTCTACTGTGTTTCCTATGGGGTCCGAAAAGTGAGCTTGCTCAGAACAAAAGAACTGTGCTTCCTACACACAGGGGCCATATCTAGTTCAACTCTGCTTAGGAAACTGACAAGAACAGTAGCTCATCTTCAGTCCAATACACTGTACTTGCTGCGAACAGACGCGAGTGCTGTTTGCACTGTGTATGGCAATGGGAGCACAATAGTGACTCTTCTTACCAGAAAACAACTCTTGCTCGTAGGACCAAAAACAACATGTGATTCAACTCCATTTAGGACTGGGAAACAAACGCTAGCTCGCCTTACAAGAAACACACTCTGCTTTTGAGAAAAGAGCACTCTTCTACTCTACTGTGTTTCCTATAGGGCCAAAACAGTGAGCTTGCTCAGAACAAAAGAACTGTGCTTCCTACACACACGGTCATATCTAGTTCAATTCTGCTTATGAAACTGACAAGAATAGTAGATCCTCTTCAGTCCAATACTCTGTAGTTGCTGGAAACAGACGCGAGTGCTATTTGCCCAGTGTATGACAATGGGAGGGCAATAGTGACTCTTCTTACCAGAAAACAATTCTTGCTCGTAGGACCAGAAACTGCATGTGATTCAACTCCATTTAGGATTGGGAAACTAATGCTAGCTCGCCTTACAAGAAACACACACTGCTTTTGAGAAACGGGCACTCTTCTACTCTACTGTTTTTCTTATGGGGTCAGAACAATGAGCTTTCTCAGAACAGAAGAACTGTGCTTCCTACACACACGGGCCATATCTAGATCAATTCTGCTTAGGAAACTGACAAGGACAGTAGATCCTCTTCAGTCCAATACACTGTACATGCTGGGAACAGACGCGAGTGTTATTTGACCTGTGTATGACATATGGAGCACAATAGTGACTCTTCTTACCAGAAAACAACTCTTGCTCGTAGGACCAGAAAATGCATGTAATTCAACTCCATTTAGGATTGGGAAACAAACGCTAGCTCGCCTTACAAGAAACACACTCTGCTTTTGAGAAAAGAGCAATCTTCTAATCTAATGTGTTTCCTATGGGGTCCGAACAGTGAGCTTGCTCAGAACAAAAGAACTGTGCTTCCTACACACACGAGCCATATCTAGTTCAACTCTGCTTAGGAAACTGACAAGAACAGTAGCTCCTCTTCAGTCCAATACACTGTAATTCCTGCGAAGAGACGCGAGTGCTATTTGCACTGTGTATGGCAATGGGAGCGTAATAGTGACTCTTCTTACCAGAAAACAACTCTTGGTCATAGGACCAGAAACTGCATGGGATTCAACTCCATTTCTGACTGGGAAACAAACACTAGCTCGCCTTACAAGAAACAGACTCTGCTTTTGAGAAAAGAGCACTCTTCTACTCTACTGTGTTTCCTATGGGATCCGAACAGTGAGCTTGCTCAGAACCAAAGAACTGTGCTTCCTACACACACGGGCCATATCTAGTTCAACTCTGATTAGGAAACTGACAAGAACAGTAGCTCCACTTCAGTCCAATACAGTGTATTTGCTGGGAACCGACGCCAGTGCTATTTGCACTGTGTAGGGGAATGGGAGCGCAATAGTGACTTTCCTTACCAGAAAACAACTCATGCTCATGGGACCAAAAACTGCATGTGATTCAACTCCATTTAGGACTGGGAAACAAACACTAGCTCGCCTTACAAGAAACATACTCTGCTTTTGAGAAAAGAGCACTCTTCTACTCTACTGTGTTTTCTATAGAGCCAAAACAGTGAGCTTGCTCAGAACAAAAAAACTGTGCTTCCTACACACACGGCCATATCTAGTTCAATTCTACTTAGGAAACTGACAATAACAGTGGATCCTCTTCAGTCCTATACACTGTACTTGCTGGGAACAGACGCGAGTGCTATTTGCACTGTTTATGACAATGAGAGCGCAATAGTGACTCTTCTTACCAGAAAACAACTCTTGCTCATAGGACCACAAGCTGCATGTGATTCAACTCCATTTAGGACTGAGAAACAAACACTAGCTCGCCTTACAAGAAACACACTCTGCTTTTGAGAAAAGAGCACTCTTCTACTCTACTGTGTTTCTTACAGTGCCAGAATAATGAGCTTGCTCAGAACAAAAGAACTTTGCTTCCTACACACACGGGCGATATCTAGTTCAACTCTGCTTAGGAAACTGACAAGAACAGTAGCTCCTCCTCAGTCCAATACCTGTACATGCTGGGAACAGACGCGAGTGCTATTTGCCCTGTGTATGACATATGGAGCGCAATAGTGACTCTTCTTACCAGAAAAAAACTCTTGCTCGTAGGACCAGAAACTGCATGTGATTCAACTCCATTTAGGACTGAAAAACAAATGGTAGCTCGCCTTACAAGAAACACACTCTGCTTTTGAGAAAAGGGCACTCTTCTACTCTACTGTGTTTCCTATAGGGCAAAAACAGTGAGCTTGCTCAGAACAAAAGAACTGTGCTTCCTACACACACGGCCATATCTAGTTCAATTCTGCTTAGAAAACTGACAAGAACAGTAGCTCCTCTTCAGTCCAATACCTGTACATGCTGGGAACAGACGCGAGTGCTATTTGCACTATGTATGGCAATGGGAGCACAATAGTGACTTTCCTTACCAGAAAACAACTCTAGCTCGTAGAACCCAAAACTGCATGTGATTCAACTCCATTTTGGACTGGAAACAAACGCTAGCTCGCCTTACAAGAAAAACACTCTGCTTTTGAGAAAAGAGCACTCTTCAACTCTACTGCGTTTCCTATAGGGCCATAACAGTGAGCTTGCTCTGAACAAAGGAACTGTGCTTCCTACACACACGGTCATATCTAGTTCAATTCTGCTTATGAAACTGACTAGAACACTAGATCCTCTTCAGTCCCATATACTGTACTTGCTGGGAACAGACGCCAGTGTTATTTGCCCTGTGTATGACAATGACAGCGCGATAGTGACTCTTCTTACCAGAAAACAACTCTTGCTCGTAGGACCAGAAACTGCATGTGATTCAACTCCATTTCAGTCTGGGAAACAAACACTAGCTCGCCTTACAAGAAACACACTCTGCTTTTGAGGAAATAGCACTCTTCTACTCTACTGTGTTTCCTATGGGGTCCGAAAAGTGAGCTTGCTCAGAACTAAAGAACTGTGCTTCCTACACACAGGGGCCATATCTAGTTCAACTCTGCTTAGGAAACTGACAAGAACAGTAGCTCATCTTCAGTCCAATAGACTGTACTTGCTGCGAACAGACGCGAGTGCTGTTTGCACTGTGTATGGCAATGGGAGCACAATAGTGACTCTTCTTACCAGAAAACAACTCTTGCTTGTAGGACCAAAAACTACATGTGATTCAACTCCATTTAGGACTGGGAAACAAACGCTAGCTCGCCTTACAAGAAACACACTCTGCTTTTGAGAAAAGAGCACTCTTCTACTCTACTGTGTTTCCTATAGGGCCAAAACAGTGAGCTTGCTCAGAACAAAAGAACTGTGCTTCCTACACACACGGTCATATCTAGTTCAATTCTGCTTATGAAACTGACAAGAATAGTAGATCCTCTTCAGTCCAATACTCTGTAGTTGCTGGAAACAGACGCGAGTGCTATTTGCCCAGTGTATGACAATGGGAGGGCAATAGTGACTCTTCTTACCAGAGAACAATTCTTGCTCGTAGGACCAGAAACTGCATGTGATTCAACTCCATTTAGAATTGGGAAACTAATGTTAGCTCGCCTTACAAGAAACACACACTGCTTTTGAGAAACGGGCACTCTTCTACTCTACTGTTTTTCTTATGGGGTCAGAACAATGAGCTTTCTCAGAACAGAAGAACTATGCTTCCTACACACACGGGCCATATCTAGATCAATTCTGCTTCGGAAACTGACAAGGACAGTAGATCCCCTTCAGTCCAATACACTGTACATGCTGGGAACAGACGCGAGTGCTATTTGACCTGTGTATGACATATGGAGCACAATAGTGACTCTTCTTACCAGAAAACAACTCTTGCTCGTAGGACCAGAAACTGCATGTAATTCAACTCCATTTAGGATTGGGAAACAAACGCTAGCTCGCCTTACAAGAAACACACTCTGCTTTTGAGAAAAGAGCAATCTTCTAATCTAATGTGTTTCCTATGGGGTCCGAACAGTGAGCTTGCTCAGAACAAAAGAACTGTGCTTCCTACACACACGAGCCATATCTAGTTCAACTCTGCTTAGGAAACTGACAAGAACAGTAGCTCCTCTTCAGTCCAATACACTGTAATTCCTGCGAAGAGACGCGAGTGCTATTTGCACTGTGTATGGCAATGGGAGCGTAATAGTGACTCTTCTTACCAGAAAACAACTCTTGGTCATAGGACCAGAAACTGCATGGGATTCAACTCCATTTCTGACTGGGAAACAAACACTAGCTCGCCTTACAAGAACCAGACTCTGCTTTTGAGAAAAGAGCACTCTTCTACTCTACTGTGTTTCCTATGGGATCCGAACAGTGAGCTTGCTCAGAACCAAAGAACTGTGCTTCCTACACACACGGGCCATATCTAGTTGAACTCTGATTAGGAAACTGACAAGAACAGTAGCTCCACTTCAGTCCAATACAGTGTATTTGCTGGGAACAGACGCCAGTGCTATTTGCACTGTGTAGGGGAATGGGAGCGCAATAGTGACTTTCCTTACCAGAAAACAACTCATGCTCATGCGACCAAAAACTGCATGTGATTCAACTCCATTTAGGACTGGGAAACAAACACTAGCTCGCCTTACAAGAAACATACTCTGCTGTTGAGAAATGAGCACTCTTCTACTCTACTGTGTTTTCTATAGAGCCAAAACAGTGAGCTTGCTCAGAACAAAAGAACTGTGCTTCCTACACACACGGCCATATCTAGTTCAATTCTACTTAGGAAACTGACAATAACAGTGGATCCTCTTCAGTCCTATACACTGTACTTGCTGGGAACAGACGCGAGTGCTATTTGCACTGTTTATGACAATGAGAGCACAATAGTGACTCTTCTTACCAGAAAACAACTCTTGCTCGTAGGACCACAAGCTGAATGTGATTCAACTCCATTTAGGACTGAGAAACAAACACTAGCTCGCCTTACAAGAAACACACTCTGCTTTTGAGAAAAGAGCACTCTTCTACTCTACTGTGTTTCTTACAGTGCCAGAATAATGAGCTTGCTCAGAACAAAAGAACTTTGCTTCCTACACACACGGGCGATATCTAGTTCAACTCTGCTTAGGAAACTGACAAGAACAGTAGCTCCTCCTCAGTCCAATACCTGTACATGCTGGGAACAGATGCGAGTGCTATTTGCCCTGTGTATGACATAAGGAGCACAATAGTGACTCTTCTTACCAGAAAAAAACTCTTGCTCGTAGGACCAGAAACTGCATGTGATTCAACTCCATTTAGGACTGAAAAACAAATGGTAGCTCGCCTTACAAGAAACACACTCTGCTTTTGAGAAAAGGGCACTCTTCTACTCTACTGTGTTTCCTATAGGGCAAATACAGTGATCTTGCTCAGAACAAAAGAACTGTGCTTCCTACACACACGGCCATATCTAGTTCAATTCTGCTTAGAAAACTGACAAGAACAGTAGCTCCTCTTCAGTCCAATACCTGTACATGCTGGGAACAGACGCGAGTGCTATTTGCACTATGTATGGCAATGGGAGCACAATAGTGACTTTCCTTACCAGAAAACAAATCTAGCTCGTAGGACCCAAAACTGCTTGTGATTCAACTCCATTTAGGACTGGAAACAAACGCTAGCTCGCCTTACAAGAAAAACACTCTGCTTTTGAGAAAAGAGCACTCTTCAACTCTACTGCGTTTCCTATAATGCCATAACAGTGAGCTTGCTCTGAACAAAGGAACTGTGCTTCCTACACACACGGTCATATCTAGTTCAATTCTGCTTATGAAACTGACAAGAACACTAGATCCTCTTCAGTCCTATATACTGTACTTGCTGGGAACAGACGCCAGTGTTATTTGCCCTGTGTATGACAATGGGAGCGCAATAGTGACTCTTCTTACCAGAAAACAACTCTTGCTCGTAGGACCAGAAACTGCATGTGATTCAACTCCATTTCAGTCTGGGAAACAAACACTAGCTCGCCTTACAAGAAACACACTCTGCTTTTGAGGAAATAGCACTCTTCTACTCTACTGTGTTTCCTATGGGGTCCGAAAAGTGAGCTTGCTCAGAACTAAAGAACTGTGCTTCCTACACACAGGGGCCATATCTAGTTCAACTCTGCTTAGGAAACTGAGAAGAACAGTAGCTCATCTTCAGTCCAATACACTGTACTTGCTGCGAACAGACGCGAGTGCTGTTTGCACTGTGTATGGCAATGGGAGCACAATAGTGACTCTTCTTACCAGAAAACAACTCTTGCTCGTAGGACCAAAAACTACATGTGATGCAACTCCACTTAGGACTGGGAAACAAACGCTAGCTCGCATTACAAGAAACACACTCTGCTTTTGAGAAAAGAGCACTCTTCTACTCTACTGTGTTTCCTATAGGGCCAAAACAGTGAGCTTGCTCAGAACAAAAGAACTGTGCTTCCTACACACATGGTCATATCTAGTTCAATTCTGCTTATGAAACTGACAAGAATAGTAGATCCTCTTCAGTCCAATACTCTGTAGTTGCTGGAAACAGACGCGAGTGCTATTTGCCCAGTGTATGACAATGGGAGGGCAATAGTGACTCTTCTTACCAGAAAACCATTCTTGCTCGTAGGACCAGAAACTGCATGTGATTCAACTCCATTTAGGATTGGGAAACTAATGCTAGCTCGCCTTACAAGAAACACACACTGCTTTTGAGAAACGGGCACTCTTCTACTCTACTGTTTTTCTTATGGGGTCAGAACAATGAGCTTTCTCAGAACAGAAGAACTATGCTTCCTACACACACGGGCCATATCTAGATCAATTCTGCTTAGGAAACTGACAAAGACAGTAGATCCTCTTCAGTCCAATACACTGTACATGCTGGGAACAGACTCGAGTGCTATTTGACCTGTGTATGACATATGGAGCACAATAGTGACTCTTCTTACCAGAAAACAACTCTTGCTCGTAGGACCAGAAACTGCATGTAATTCAACTCCATTTAGGATTGGGAAACAAACGCTAGCTCGCCTTACAAGAAACACACTCTGCTTTTGAGAAAAGAGCAATCTTCTAATCTAATGTGTTTCCTATGGGGTCCGAACAGTGAGCTTGCTCAGAACAAAAGAACTGTGCTTCCTACACACACGAGCCATATCTAGTTAAACTATGCTTAGGAAACTGACAAGAACAGTAGCTCCTCTTCAGTCCAATACACTGTAATTCCTGCGAAGAGACGCGAGTGCTATTTGCACTGTGTATGGCAATGGGAGCGTAATAGTGACTCTTCTTACCAGAAAACAACTCTTGGTCATAGGACCAGAAACTGCATGGGATTCAACTCCATTTCTGACTGGGAAACAAACACTAGCTCGCCTTACAAGAAACAGACTCTGCTTTTGAGAAAAGAGCACTCTTCTACTCTACTGTTTTTCCTATGGGATCCGAACAGTGAGCTTGCTCAGAACCAAAGAACTGTGCTTCCTACACACACGGGCCATATCTAGTTCAACTCTGATTAGGAAACTGACAAGAACAGTAGCTCCACTTCAGTCCAATACAGTGTATTTGCTGGGAACAGACGCCAGTGCTATTTGCACTGTGTAGGGGAATGGGAGCGCAATAGTGACTTTCCTTACCAGAAAACAACTCATGCTCATGCAAACAAAAACTGCATGTGATTCAACTCCATTTAGGACTGGGACACAAACGCTAGCTCGCCTTACAAGAAACACACACTGATTTGAGAAAAGAGCACTCTTCTACTCTACTGTGTTTTCTATAGAGCCAAAACAGTGAGCTTGCTCAGAACAAAAGAACTCTACTTCCTACACACACGGCCATATCTAGTTCAATTCTGCTTAGGAAACTGACCATAACGGTGGATCCTCTTCAGTCCAATACACTGTACATGCTGGAAACAGACGCCAGTGCTATTTGTAATGTGTATGACAATGGGAGCACAATAGTGACTCTTCTTACCAGAAAACAACTCTTGCTCGTAGGACAAGAAACTGCAGGTGATTCAACTCCATTTAGGACTCCGAAACAAACACTAGCTCGCCTTACAAGAAACACACTCTGCTTTTGAGAAAAGAGCACTCTTCTACTCTACTGTGTTTCCTTTGGGGTCCAAACAGTGAGCTTGCTCAGAACAAAAGAACTGTGCTTCCTACACACACACCCGTATCTAGTTCAATTCTGCTTAGGAAACTGACAAGAACAGTAGCTCCTCTTCAGTCCAGTACACTGTACTTGCTGGGAACAGACGCGAGTGCTATTTGCACTGTGTATGGCAATGGGAGCACAATAGTGACTTTCCTTACCAGAAAACAACTCTTGCTCGTAGGACCAAAAACTGCATGTGATTCAACACCATTTAGGACTGGGAAACAAACGCTAGCTCGCCTTACAAGAAACACACTCTGCTTTTGAGAAAAGAGCACTCTTCTACTCTACTGTGTTTCCTATGTGGACCGAACAGTGTGCTTGCTCAGAACAAAAGAACTGTGCTTCCTACACACACAGCCCATATCTAGTTCAAGTCTGCTTAGGATACTGACAAGAACAGTAGCTCATCTTTAGTCCAATACATTGTACTTCCTGGGAACAGAAGCGAGTGCTATTTTCGCTGTGTATGGCAATGGGAGCGCAAAAGTGACTCTTCTTACCAGAAAACAACTCTTGCTGGTAGGACCAGAAACTGCATGGGATTCAACTCCATTTCTGACTGGGAAACAAAAACTAGCTCGCCTTACAAAAACACACTCTGCTTTTGAGAAAAGAGCACTCTTCTTGTCTACTGTGTTTCCTATAGGGCCAGAACAGTGAGCTTGCTCAGAACAAAAGAACTGTGCTTCCTACACACACGGCAATATCTAGTTCAATTCTGCTTAGGAAACTGACAAGAACAGTAGATCCTCTTCAGTCCAATACACTGTACTTGCCTGGAACAGACGCCAGTGCTATTTGTCCTGTGTATGGCAATGGCAGCGCAATAGTGACTCTTCTTACCAGAAAACAACTCTTGCTCGAAGGACCAGAAACTGCATGTGATTCAACTCCATTTAGGACTGGGAAACAAACGCTCGCTGGCCTTACAAGAAACACACTCTGCTTTAGAGAAAAGAGCACTCTTCTTCTCTACTTGTTTCCTATAGGGCCAGAACAGTGAGCTTGCTCAGAACAAAAGAACTGTGCTTCCTACACACACGGGCCATATCTAGTTCAACTCTGCTTAGGAAACTGACAAGAACAGTAGCTCCTCTTCAGTCCCATACACTGTACTTGCTGGGAACAGACACATGTTCTATTTGCACTGTGTATGGCAAAGGGAGCGCAATAGTGACTTTCCTTACCAGAAAACAACTCTTGCTCGTAGGACCAGAAACTGCATGTGATTCAACTCCATTTAGGAACCTGACAAGAACAGTAGATCCTCTTCAGTCCAATACACTGTACTTGCTGGGAACAGATGCCAGTGCTATTTGTCCTGTGTATGGCAATGGCAGCACAATAGTGACTCTTCTTACCAGAAAACAACTCTTGCTCGAAGGACCAGAAACTGCATGTGATTCAACTCCATTTAGGACTGGGAAACAAACGCTAGCTTGTCTTACAAGAAACACACTCTGCTTTTGAGAAAAGAGCACTCTTCTACTCTACTGTGCTTCCTATTGGGTCCGAACAGTGAGCTTGCTCAGAACAAAAGAACTGTGCTTCCTACACACATGGCCATATCTATTTCAACTCTGCTTAGGAAACTGACAAGAACAGTAGCTCTTCTTCAGTCCAATACACTGTACTTGCGGGGAACAGACGCGAGTGCTATTTGCACTGTGTATGGCAATTGGAGCACAATAGTGTCTAGTCTTACCAGAAAACAACTCTTGCTCGTAGGAAAAAAAAACTGCATGTGACTCAACTCCATTTAAGACTGGGAAAACAAACGCTAGCTCGCCTTCCAAGAAACACACTCTGCTTTTGAGAAAAGAGCACTCTTCTATTCTACTGTGTTTCCTATGTGTTCTGAACAGTGAGCTTGCTCAGAACAAAAAAAACTGTGCTTCCTACACACACGGCAATATCTAGCTCAAGTCTGCTTAGGAACCTGACAAGAACAGTAGCGCCTGTTCAGTCCAATACACTGTACTTGCTGGGAACAGACGCCAGTGCTATTTGTCCTGTGTATGGCAATGGCAGCACAATAGTGACTCTTCTTACCAGAAAAAAACTCTTGCTCGTAGGACCAGAAACTTCATGGGATTCAACTCCATTTAGGACTGGGAAACAAACGCTAGCTTGCCTTACAAGAAACACACTCTGCTATTGAGAAAAGAGCACTCTTCTACATTACTGTGTTTCCTACGGGGTCCAAACAGTGAGCTTGCTCAGAACAAAAGAACTGTGCTTCCTACACACACGGGACATATCTCGTTCAACTCTGCTTAGGAAACTGACAAGAACAGTAGCTTCTCTTCAGTCTGATACACTGTACTTGCTGGGAAAAGACGCGAGTGCTATTTGCACTGTGTATGACAATGGGATCGCAATAGTGACTTTCCATACCAGAAAACAACTCTTGCTCGTAGGACCAGAACCTGCCTGTGATTGAACTCCATTTATGGCTGGGAAACAAACGCTAGCTCGCCTTACAAGAAACACACTCTGCTTTTGAGAAAGGAGCACTCTTCTACTCTACTGTGTTTCCTACAGGGCCAGAACAGTGAGCTTGCTCAGAACAAAAGAACTGTGCTTCCTACACACACGGCCATATCTAGTTCAATTCTGCTTACGAACCTGACAAGAACTGTAGATCCTCTTCAGTCCAATACACTGTATTTGCTGGGAACAGACGCCAGTGCTATTTATCTTGTGTATGGCAATGGCAGCGCAATATTGACTCTTCTTACCAGAAAACAACTCTTGCTCGTAGGACCAGAAACTGCATGGGATTCAACTCCCTTTAGGACTGGGAAACAAACGCTAGCTCTCCTTACAAAAAACAAACTCTGCTTTTGAGAAAAGAGCACTCTTCTACTCTACTGTGTTTCCTATGGGGTCCAAACAGTGAGCTTGCTCAGAATAAAAGAACTGTGCTTCCTACACACACGGCCATATCTAGCTCAAGTCTGCTTAGGAACCTGACAAGAACAGTAGCGCCTGTTCAGTCCAATACACTGTACTTGCTGGGAACAGACGCCAGTGCTATTTGTCCTGTGTATGGCAATTGCAGCACAATAGTGTCTCTTCTTACCAGAAAACAACTCTTGCTCGTAGGACCAGAAACTGCATGGGATTCAACTCCATTTAGGACTGGGAAACAAACACTAGCTCGCCTTACAAGAAACACACTCTGCTATTGAGAAAAGAGCACTCTTCTACATTACTGTGTTTCCTATGGGGTCCAAACAGTGAGCTTGCTCAGAACAAAAGAACTGTGCTTCCTACACACACGGGACATATCTCGTTCAACTCTGCTTAGGAAACTGACAAGAACAGTAGCTTCTCTTCAGTCTGATACACTGTACTTGCTGGGAACAGACGCGAGTGCTATTTGCACTGGGTATGACAATGGGAGCCCAATAGTGACTTTCCATACCAGAAAAAAACTCTTGCTAGTAGGACCAGAAACTGCATGTGATTCAACTCTATTAAGGACTGGGAAACAAACGCTATCTGGCCTTACAAGAAACACACTCTGCTTTAGGGAAAAGAGCACTCTTCTACTCTACTGTGTTTATTATAAGGCCTGAACAGTGAGCTTGTTCAGAAAAAAAGAACTGTGCTTCCTATGCACATACCCATATCTAGTTCAATTCTGCTTAGGAACCTGACAAGAACAGTAGGTCCTCTTCCGTCCAATACACTGTACTTGTTGGGAACATACAAGAGTGCTATTTGCACTGTGTATCGCAATTGGAGCACAAGAGTGACTCGTCTTACCAGAAAAGAACGCTTGCTCGTAGGACAAAAAACAGCATGTGACTCAACTCCATTTAGGACTGGGAAACAAACTCTAGCTCGCTTTACAAGAAACACACTCTGCTTTTGAGAAAAGAGCACTCTTCTACTCTACTGTGTTTCCTGTAGGGCCAGAACAGTGAGCTTGCTCAGAACAAAAGAACTGTGCTTCCTACACACACGGGCCATATCTAGTTCAACTCTTCTTAAGAAACTGAGAAGAACAGTAGCTCCTCTTCAGTCCAATACACTGTACTTGCTGGGAGCAGACGGGAGGCCTATTTGCACTGTGTATGGCAATGGGATCGCAATAGTGACTTTCCTTACCAGAAAACAACTCTTGCTCGTAGGACCAGAAACTGCATGTGATTCAACTCCATTTAGGACTGGGAAACAAACGCTAGCTCGCCTTACAAGAAACACACTCTGCTTTTGAGAAAAGAGCACTCTTCTACTCTACTGTTTTTCCTTTGGGGTCCGAACAGTGAGATTGCTCAGAACAAAAAAACTGTGCTTCCTACACACAGGGGCCATATCTAGTTCAAGTCTCCTTAGGAAACTGACAAGAACAGTAGCTCCTCTTCAGTCCGATACACTATACTTGCTGGGAACAGACGCGAGTGCTATTTGCACTGTGTATGGCAATGGGAGCACAATAGTGACTTTCCTTACCAGAAAACAAGTCTTGCTCGTAGGACCAGAAACTGCATGTGATTGAACTCCATTTAGGACTGGGAAACAAACACTAGCTCGCCTTACTAGAAACACACTCTGCTTTTGAGAAAAGAGCACTCTTCTACTCTACTGTGTTTCCTATATGGCCAGAACAGTGAGCTTGCACAGAACAAAAGAACTGTGCTTCCTACACACACGGTCCATTTCATTTTCAACTCTGCTTAGGAAACTGATAAGAACAGTAGCTCCTCTTCAGTCCAATACACTGTACTTGCCTGAAACAGACACGAGTGCTATTTGCCCTGTGTATGACAATGGGAGCACAATAGTGACTCTTCTTACCAGAAAACAACTCTTGCTCGTAGGACCAGAAACTGCATGTGATTCAACCCCATTTAGGACTGGAAACAAACGCTAGCTCGCCATAGAAGAAACACACTCTGCTTTTGAGAAAAGAGCCATCTTCTACTCTAAAGTGTTTCCTAAGCGGTCTGAACAGTGAAATTGCTCAGAACAAAAGAACTGTGCTTCCTACACACAGGGGCCATATCTAGTTCAACTCTGCTTAGGAAACTGACAAGAACAGTAGCTCATCTTCAGTCCAATACACTGTACTTTCTATGAACAGACGCGAGTGCTATTTGCACTATGTATGGCAATGGGAGCGCAATAGTGACTTTCCTTACCAGAAAACAACTCATGCTAGTAGGAACAAAACTGTATGTGATTCAACTCCATTTAGGACTTGGAAAAAACGCTAGCTCGCATTACAAGAAACACACTCTGCTTTTGAGAAAAGAGCACTCTTCTACGCTACTGTGTTTCCTATAAGGCCTGAACAGTGAGCTTGCTCAGAACAAAAGAACTGTGCTTCCTACACACACACCCATATCTAGTTCAATTCTTCTTAGGAAACTGACAAGAACAGTAGCTCCTCTTCAGTCCAGTACACTGTACTTGCTGGGAACAGACGCGAGTGCTATTTGCACTGTGTATGGCAATGGGAGCGCAATAGTGACTTTCCTTACCAGAAAACAACTCTTGCTCGTAAAACCAAAAACTGCCTGTGATTCAACACCATTTGGGACTGGGAAACAAACGCTAGCTTGCCTTACAAGAAACACACTCTGCTTTTGATAAAAGAGCACTCTTCTACTCTACAGTGTTTCCTATTGGGACCGAACAGTGAGCTTGCTCAGAACAAAAGAACTGTGCTTCCTACAAACACGGGCCATATCTATTTCAACTCTGCTTAGGATACTGAAAAGAACAGTAGCTCCTCTTTAGTCCAATACACTGTACTTCCTGGGAACAGACATGAGTGCTATTTTCACTGTGTATGGCAATGGGAGCGCAAAAGTGACTCTTCTTACCAGAAAAAAACTCTTGCTCGTAGGACCAGAAACTGCATGGGATTCAACTCCATTTCTGACTGGGAAACAAACACTAGCTCGCCTTACAAGAAACACACTCTGCTTTTGAGAAAAGAGCACTCTTCTACATTACTGTGTTTCCTATGGGGTCCAAACAGTAAGCTTGCTCAGAACAAAAGAACTGTGCTTCCTACACACACGGGACATATCTAGTTCAAGTCTGCTTAGGAACCTGACAAGAAAAGTAGATCCTGTTCAGTCCAATACACTGTACTTGCTGGGAACAGACGCCAGTGATATTTGTCCTGTGTATGGCAAAGGCAGTGCAATATTGACTCTTCTTACCAGAAAACAACTCTTGCTCGTAGGACCAGAAACTGCATGGGATTCAACTCCATTTAGGACTGGGAAACAAACGCTAGCTCTCCTTACAAGAAACACACTCTGCTTTTGAGAAAAGAGCACTCTTCTACTCTACTGTGTTTCCTATGGGGTCCAAACAGTGATCTTGCTCAGAATAAAAGAACTGTGCTTCCTACACACACCGACCATATCTAGTTCAACTCTGCTTAGGAAACTGACAAGATCAGTAGCTCCTCTTCAGTCCAATACACTGTACTTGCTGGGAACAGACGCGAGTGCTATTTGCACTGTGTATGGCAATAGGAGTGCAATAGTGACTTTCCTTACCAGAAAACAACTCTTGCTCGTACGACCAGAAACTGCATGTGATTCAACTCCATTTAGGACTGGGAAACAAACGCTAACTCGCCTTACAAGAAACACACTCTGCTTTAGAGAAAAGAGCACTCTTCTACTCTACTGTGTTTCCTATATAGCCAGAACAGTAAGCTTGCTCAGAACAAAAGACCTGTGCTTCCTACACATGGGCCATATCTAGTTCAACTCTGCTTAGGAAACTGACCAGAACAGTAGCTCCTCTTCAGTCCGATACACTGTACTTGCTGGAAACAGACGCGAGTGCTATTTGCACTGTGTATTGCAATGGGAGCGCAATAGTGAATTTCCTTACCAGAAAACAACTCTTGCTGTTAGGACCAGAAACTGCATGTGATTTATCTCCATTTAGGACTGGGAAACAAATGCTAGCTCGCCTTACATGAAACACATTCTGCTTTTGAGAAAAGAGCACTCTTCTACTCTACTGAGTTTCCTACGGGGTCTGAACAGTGAGCTTGCTCAGAACAAAAGAACTGTGCTTCCTACACACACGGGCTATATCTAGTTCAATTCTGCTTAGGAAACTGACAAGAACAGTAGATCCTGTTCAGTCCAATACACTGTAATTGCTGGGAACATACGCGAGTGATATTTGCACTGTGTATGGCAATGGCAGCACAATACTGACTCTTCTTACCATAAAACAACACTTGCTCCTAGGAACAGAAACTGCATGTGATTCAACTCTATTTAGGACTGGGAAACAAACTCTAGCTCGCTTTACAAGAAACACACTCTGCTTTTGAGAAAAGAACACTCTTCTACTCTACTGTGTTTCCTATAGGGCCAGAACAGTGAGCTTGCTCAGAAAAAAGAACTGTGCTTCCTACACACACGGGCCACATCTAGTTCAACTCTTCTTAAGAAACTGAGAAGAAGAGTAGCTCCTCTTCAGTCCAATACACTGTACTTGCTGGGAACAGACGGGAGGGCTATTTGCACTGTGTATGGCAATGGGATCGCAATAGTGACTTTCCTTACCAGAAAACAACTCTTGCTCGTAGGACCAGAAACTGCATGTGATTCAACTCCATTTAGGACTGGGAAACAAACGCTAGCTTGCCTTACAAGAAACACACTCTGCTTTTGAGAAAAGAGCACTCTTCTACTCTACTGTTTTTCCAATGGGGTCCGAACATTGAGATTGCTCAGAACAAAAAAACTGTGCTTCCTACACACACGGCCATATCTAGTTCAAGTCTGCTTAGGAAACTGACAAGAACAGTAGCTCCTCTTCAGTCCAATACACTGTACTTGCATGGAACAGACACGAGTGCTATTTGCACTGTGTATGGCAATTGGAGCACAATAGTGACTCGTCTTACCAGAAAACAACTCTTGCTTGTAGGACAAAAAACTGCATGTGACTCAACTCCATTTAGGACTAGGAAACAAAAGCTAGCTCGACTTCCAAGAAACACACTCTGCTTTTGAGAAAAGAGCACTCTTCTACTCTACTGTGTTTTCTATGTGTTCCGAACAGTGAGCTTGCTCAGAACAAAAAAACTGTGCCTCCTACATACACGGCCATATCTAGTTCAAGTCTGCTTAGGAAACTGACAAGAACAGAAGCACCTATTCAGTCCAATACACTGTACTTGCTGGGAACAGACGCGAGTGCTATTTGCACTGTGTATGGCAATGGGAGCTCAATAGTGACTTTCCTTACCAGAAAGCAACTCTTGATCGTAGGACCAGAAACTGCATGGGATTCAACTTCATTTAGGACAAGGAAACAAAAGCTAGCTAGACTTACAAGAAACACACTCTGCTTTAGAGAAAAGAGCACTCTTCTACTCTTCTGTGTTTCCTATGGGGTCCAAACAGTGAGCTTGCTTAGAACAAAAGAACTGTGCTTCCTACACACATGGAACATATCTAGTTCAATTCTGATAAGGAAACTGACAAGAACAGTAGCTCCTATACAGTCCCATACTCTGTACTTGCTGGGAACAGACGCGAGTGATATTTGAACTGTGTATGGCAATGGGAGCACAATAGTGACTTTCCATACCAGAAAACAACTCTTGCTCGTAGGACCAGAAACTGCATGTGATTCCATTCCATTTAGGACTGGGAAACAAATGCTATCTCACCTTACAATAAACACACTCTGCTTTTGAGAAAACAGCAGTCTTCTACTCCACTGTGTTTACTATGGGGTCTGAAAAGTGAGCTTGCTCAGAACAAAAGAACTGTGCTTCCTACACACACGGGCCATATCTAGTTAAACTCTGCTTAGGAAACTGACAAGAACAGTAGCTCCTCTTCAGTCCAATACACTGTACTTGCGTGGAACAGACACGAGTGCTATTTGCACTGTGTATGGCAATTGGAGCCCAATAGTGACTCGTCTTACCAGAAAACAGCTCTTGCTCGTAGGACCAAAAACTGCATGTGACTCAACTCCATTTAGTACTGGGAAAAAAACGCGAGCTCACCTTACAAGAAACACACTTTGCTTTAGAGAAAAGAGCACTCTTCTACTCTACTGTGCTTCCTATAGGGCCAGAACAGTGAGCTTGCTCAGAACAAAAAAACTGTGCTTCCTAAACAAACGGGCCATATCTAGTTCAACTCTGCTTAGGAAACTGACAAGAACAGTAGCTCCTCTTCAGTCCGATACACTGTACTTGCTGGGATCAGACGCCAGTGCTATTTGTCCTGTGTATGGCAATGACAGCGCAATAGTGACTATTCTTACCATAAAACAACTCTTGCTCATAGGACCAGAAAATGCATGTGATTCCACTCCATTTAGGACTGGGAAACAAACGCTAGTTTACCTTACAAGAAACACAATCTGCTTTTGAGAAAAGAGCACTCTTCTACTCTACTGTGTTTCTTATGGGTTCCAAACAGTAAGCTTGCTCAGAACAAAAGAACTGTGCTTCCTACATCCACGGACCATATCTAGTTCAACTCTGCTTAGGAAACTGACAAGAACAGTAGCTTCTGTTCAGTCCAGTACACTGTACTTGCTGGTAAAAGATGTGAGTGCTATTTGCCAGGTGTATGGCAATGGGAGCGCAATAGTGATTTTCCTTACCAGAAAACAACTCTTGTTCGTAGGACCACAAACTGCATGTGATTCAATTCCATTTTGGACTAGGAAACAAACACTAGCTCGCCTTACAAGAAACACACACTGCTTTTGAGAAAAGAGCACTCTTCTATTCTACTGTGTTTCCTATGTGTTCCGAGCAGTGAGCTTGCTCAGAACAAAAAAACTGTGCTTCCTACACACACGGCCATATCTAGTTCAAGTCTGCTTAGGAACCTGACAAGAACAGTAGATTATGTTCAGTCCAATACACTGTACTTGCTGGGAACAGACGCCAGTGCTATTTGTCCTGTGTATGGCAAAGGCAGGGCAATATTGACTCTTCTTACCAGAAAACAACTCTTGCTTGTAGGACCAGAAACTGCATGGGATTCAACTCCATTTAGGACTGGGAAACAAACGCTAGCTCTCCTTACAAGAAACACACTCAGCTTTTTAGAAAAGAGCACTCTTCTACTCTACTGTGTTTCCTATGGGGTCCAAACAGTGATCTTGCTCAGAATAAAAGAACTGTGCTTCCTACACACACCGACCATATCTAGTTCAACTCTGCTTAGGAAACTGACAAGATCAGTAGCTCCTCTTCAGTCCAATACACTGTACTTGCTGGGAACAGACGCGAGTGCTATTTGCACTGTGTATGGCAATAGGAGTGCAATAGTGACTTTCCTTACCAGAAAACAACTCTTGCTCGTACGACCAGAAACTGCATGTGATTCAACTCCATTTAGGACTGGGAAACAAACGCTAGCTCGCCTTACATGAAACACACTCTGCTTTAGAGAAAAGAGCACTCTTCTACTCTACTGTGTTTCCTATTGAGCCAGAACAGTAAGCTTGCTCAGAACAAAAGAACTGTGCTTCCTACACATGGGCCATATCTAGTTCAACTCTGCTTAGGAAACTGACCAGAACAGTAGCTCCTCTTCAGTCCAATACACTGTACTTGCCTGGAACAGACACGAGTGCTATTTGCACTGTTTATGGCAATTGGAGCACAATAGTGACTCGTCTTACCAGAAAACAACTCTTGCTTGTAGGACAAAAAACTGCATGTGACTCAACTCCATTTAGGACTACGAAACAAAAGCTAGCTCGCCTTCCAAGAAACACACTCTGCTTTTGAGAAAAGAGCACTCTTCTACACTACTGTGTTTCCTATGTGTTCCGAACAGTGAGCTTGCTCAGAACAAAAAAAACTGTGCCTCCTACATACACGGCCATATCTAGTTCAAGTCTGCTTAGGAAACTGACAAGAACAGTAGCACCTATTCAGTCCAATACACTGTACTTGCTGGGAACAGACGCGAGTGCTATTTGCACTGTGTATGGCAATGGGAGCGCAATAGTGACTTTCCTTACCAGAAAACAACTCTTGATCGTAGGAACAGAAACTGCATGGGATTCAACTTCATTTAGGACAAGGAAACAAAAGCTAGCTCGACTTACAAGAAACACACTCTGCTTTAGAGAAAAGAGCACTCTTCTACTCTTCTGTGTTTCCTATGGGGTCCAAACAGTGAGCTTGCTCAGAACAAAAGAACTGTGCTTCCTACACACACGGGCCATATCTAGTTCAACTCTGCTTAGGAAACTGACAAGAACAGTAGCTCCTCTTCAGTCCAATACACTATACTTGCTGGGAGTGCTATTTGCACTGTGTATGGCAATGGGAGTGCAATAGTGACTTTCCTTACCCGAAAACAACTTTTGCTCGTAGGATCAGAAACTGCATGTGATTCAACTCCATTTAGGACTGGGAAACAAATGCTAGCTCGCCTTACAAGAAACACACTCTGCTTTTGAGAAAAGAGCACTCTTCTACTCTACTGTGTTTCCTATGGGGTCCGAACAGTGTGCTTGCTCATAACAAAAAAACTGTGCTTCCTACACACACGGCCATATCTAGTTCAATTCTGCTTATAAACCTGACAAGAACAGTAGATCCTCTTCAGTCCAATACACTGTACTTGCTGGGAACAGACGCGTGTGCTATTTGCACTGTGTATGACAATGGGAGCGCAATAGTGACTTTCCTTATCAGAAAACAATTCTTGCTCGTAGGTCCAGAAACTGCATGTGATTCAACTCCATATAGGACTGCGAAACAAACGCTAGCTCGCCTTACAAGAAACACACTCTGCTTTTGAGAAAAGGGCACTCTTCTACTCTACTGTGTTTCCTATAGGGCCAGAACAGTGAGCTTGCTCAGAACAAAAGAACTGTGCTTCCTACACACATGGCCATATCTAGTTCAAGTCTGATTAGGAACCTGACAAGAACAGTAGCTCCTCTTCAGTCCGATACACTGTACTTGCTGGGAACAGACGCGAGTGCTATTTGCACTGTGTATGGCAATGGCAGCACAATACTGACTCTTCTTACCATAAAACAACTCTTGCTCGTAGGACCAGAAACTGCCTGTGATTCAACTCTATTTAGGACTGGGAAACAAACGCTAGCTGGCCTTACAAGAAACACACTCTGCTTTAGAGAAAAGAGCACTCTTCTACTCTACTGTGTTTATTATAAGGCCTGAACAGTGAGCTTGCTCAGAACAAAAGAACTGTGCTTCCTACACACACACCCATATATAGTTCAATTCTGCTTAGGAACCTGACAAGAACAGTAGATCCTCTTCAGTCCAATACACTGTACTTGCTGGGAACATACGCGAGTGCTATTTGCACTGTGTATGGCAATTGGAGTACAATAGTGACTTGACTTACCAGAAAAGAACGCTTGCTCGTAGGACAAAAAACTGCATGTGACTCAACTCCATTTAGGACTGGGAAACAAACTCTAGCTCGCTTTACAAAAAACACACTCTGCTTTTGAGAAAAGAGCACTCTTCTACTCTACTGTGTTTCCTATGGGGTCCGAACAGTGAGATTGCTCAGAACAAAAAAACTGTGCTTCCTACACACACGGGCCATATCTAGTTCAACTCTTCTTAAGAAACTGAGAAGAAGAGTACCTCCTCTGCAGTCCAATACACTGTACTTGCTGGGAACAGACGGGAGGGCTATTTGCACTGTGTATGGCAATGGGATCGCAATAGTGACTTTCCTTACCAGAAAACAACTCTTGCTCGTAGGACCAGAAACTGCATGTGATTCAACTCCATTTAGGACTGGGAAACAAACGCTAGCTCGCCTTACAAGAAACACACTCTGCTTTTGAGAAAAGAGCACTCTTCTACTCTACTGTTTTTCCTATGGGGTCCGAACAGTGAGATTGCTCAGAACAAAAAAACTGTGCTTCCTACACACACGGCCATATCTAGTTCAAGTCTGCTTAGGAAACTGACAAGAACAGTAGCTCCTCTTCAGTCCGATACACTATACTTGCTGGGAACAGACACGAGTGCTATTTGCACTGTGTATGGCAATGGGAGCGCAATAGTGACTTTCCTTACCAGAAAACAAGTCTTGCTCGTAGGACCAGAAACTGCATGTGATTCAACTCCATTTAGGACTGGGAAACAAACACTAGCTCGCCTTACTAGAAACACACTCTGCTTTTGAGAAAAGAGCACTCTTCTACTCTACTGTGTTTCCTATATGGCCAGAACAGTGAGCTTGCACAGAACAAAAGAACTGGGCTTCCTACACACACGGTCCATATCTAGTTCAACACTGCTTAGGAAACTGACAAGAACAGTAGCTCCTCTTCAGTCCAATACACTGTACTTGTGTGGAACAGACACGAGTGCTATTTGCACTGTGTATGGCAATTGGAGCACAATAGTGACTCGTCTTACCAGAAAACAGCTCTTGCCCGTAGGACCAAAAACTGCATGTGACTCAACTCCATTTAGGACTGGGAAACAAACGCGAGCTCACCTTACAAGAAACACACTTTGCTTTAGAGAAAAGAGCACTCTTCTACTCTACTGTGTTTCCTATAGGGCCAGAACAGTGAGCTTGCTCAGAACAAAAAAACTGTGCTTCCTACACAAACGGGCCATATCTAGTTCAACTCTGCTTAGGAAACTGACAAGAACAGTAGCTCCTCTTCAGTCCGATACACTGTACTTGCTGGGATCAGACGCCAGTGCTATTTGTCCTGTGTATGGCAATGACAGCGCAATAGTGACTATTCTTACCATAAAACAACTCTTGCTCATAGGACCAGAAACTGCATGTGATTCCACTTCATTTAGGACTGGGAAACAAACGCTAGTTTGCCTTACAAGAAACACACTCTGCTTTTGAGAAAAGAGCACTCTTGTACTCTACTGTGTTTCTTTTGGGTTCCAAACAGTAAACTTGCTCAGAACAAAAGAACTGTGCTTCCTACACGCACGGACCATATCTAGTTCTACTCTGCTTAGGAAACTGACAAGAACAGTAGCTTCTGTTCAGTCCAGTACACTGTACTTGCTGGGAAAAGATGCGAGTGCTATTTGCCAGGTGTATGGCAATGGGAGCGCAATAGTGATTTTCCTTACCAGAAAACAACTCTTGTTCGTAGGACCACAAACTGCATGTGATTCAATTCCATTTAGGACTAGGAAACAAACACTAGCTTGCCTTACAAGAAACACACACTGCTTTTGAGAAAAGAGCACTCTTCTATTCTACTGTGTTTTTTATGTGTTCCGAGCAGTGAGCTTGTTCAGAACAAAAAAACTGTGCTTCCTACACACACGGCCATATCTAGTTCAAGTCTGCTTAGGAACCTGACAAGAACAGTAGATCCTGTTCAGTCCAATACACTGTACTTGCTGGGAACAGACGCCAGTGCTATTTGTCCTGTGTATGGCAAAGGCAGTGCAATATTGACTCTACGTACCAGAAAACAACTCTTGCTCGTAGGACCAGAAACTGCATGGGATTCAACTCCATTTAGGACTGGGAAACAAACGCTAGCTCGCCTTACAAGAAACACACTCTGCTTTTTAGAAAAGAGCACTCTTCTACTCTACTGTGTTTCCTATGGGGTCCAAACAGTGATATTGCTCAGAATAAAAGAACTGTGCTTCCTACACACACCGACCATATCTAGTTCAACTCTGCTTAGGAAACTGACAAGATCAGTAGCTCCTCTTCAGTCCAATACACTGTACTTGCTGGGAACAGACGCGAGTGCTATTTGCACTGTGTATGGCAATAGGAGTGCAATAGTGACTTTCCTTACCAGAAAACAACTCTTGCTCGTACGACCAGAAACTGCATGTGATTCAACTCCATTTAGGACTGAGAAACAAACGCTAGCTCGCCTTACAAGAAACACACTCTGCTTTAGAGAAAAGAGCACTCTTCTACTCTACTGTGTTTCCTATAGAACCAGAACAGTAAGCTTGCTCAGAACAAAAGAACTGTGCTTCCTACACATGGGCCATATCTAGTTCAACTCTGCTTAGGAAACTGACCAGAACAGTAGCTCCTCTTCAGTCCGATACACTGTACTTGCTGGAAACAGACGCCAGTGCTATTTGCACTGTGTATTGCAATGGGAGCGCAACAGTGACTTTCCTTACCAGAAAACAACTCTTGCTGGTAGGACCAGAAACTGCATGTGATTCATCTCCATTTAGGACTGGGAAACAAATGCTAGCTCGCCTTACATGAAACACATTCTGCTTTTGAGAAAAGAGCACTCTTCTACTCTACTGTGTTTCCTATGGGGTCTGAACAGTGAGCTTGCTCAGAACAAAAGAACTGTGCTTCCTACACACATGGGCCATATCTAGTTCAATTCTGCTTAGGAAACTGACAAGAACAGTAGATCCTCTTCAGTCCAATACACTGTAATTGCTGGAAACATACGCGAGTGCTATTTGCACTGTGTATGGCAATGGCAGCACAATACTGACTCTTCTTACCATAAAACAACACTTGCTCCTAGGACCAGAAACTGCATGTGATTCAACTCTATTTAGGACTGGGAAACAAACGCTAGCTGGCCTTACAAGAAACACACTCTGCTTTAGAGAAAAGAGCACTCTTCTACTCTACTGTGTTTATTATAAGGCCTGAACAGTGAGCTTGCTCAGAACAAAAGAACTGTGCTTCCTACACACACACCCATATCTAGTTCAATTCTTCTTAGGAACCTGACAAGAACAGTAGATCCTCTTCAGTCCAATACACTGTAATTGCTG